>NC_055966.1:14004736-14029736 GCF_018492685.1 Alosa sapidissima
TAAGTAAGACTGAAGGTGTCTGTCCAAGAGTTGAGGCGTGAAAAAAAAAACTCACAAAGAGAGCATGAGTCTTATTTGTGCACTCTTTCTCTATTTGAGTGGTGGTTTTATGACCATTCTAGAACATTGCTGTTTCTGATTTCTAATTAACCTTTCCATTATCTCACCCTTTTAGAAAAAAAAAAAAGATTTGATTTCCAAAGGCGAATAGGAAGTCTCCACTGGAGTAGGTACTAATTGCCCTTTCCCTGGTGATTAGAAACAAGCGCAAAATGTGTGTGACAAGTGAACAGAGTTGATGAAAAGGGTCTTTTATTGTCATGCATCCTCAAATGACCTTTCTGACTTCTGGAACACCAACAAACAACAATCTACTGTTTTACAAAGGCCAGTATGTAGGTATACAGTAACAGTGTAAAAAACTATATTCATTAACTTGAAAATGGCTCTAATGAATGTAATTTTCTGTAGTAACTAATGCAAGAACATGTAGAGATGTATTCTGAGACATTGTTTGTCATAATGACAAGCATTCGTCTGAAGCTCATGAGAGATTTGAACGTGTTAATTATTATATATGTGGGCTGGTTTGTGTAGAGGGTTTTTTTACGTATGAGAATCTCAGCTGTGGCTTACACTTGACTGATGGTGTTTGCAGTGACTCGATGAGATGTCTCGTCCCGAGATGTTCCCGTGTAGCATTCTAAACTCATTTGCCTTCATCTGTGCCATATATGTGGAGTTGAAGTCTTAATCATTGAGCCTATGGGAATTCAAGCTTCACAGATCTGTTGTCAAATAATGGTGTTTATTAGACTGTTTGTCCCAACTCTGTGTGTGTGTGTGTGTGTGTGTGTGTGTGTGTGTGTGTGTGTGTGCCCGCAAGAGAAGAGAGAGAGAGAAGAAAGGGGTTAGTGATTTCTACTTATGTCTTATTATAAGTGAAAAATAACAGGCTTTTTCTCTTCAAATCCTAAACAACTTTAACCAACTATTGGTCACAATGCACCCAGACAGACATACAGACAGACAGACAGACAGGCAGGCAGACAGACACACAGACAGACAGACAGACAGACAGACAGACAGGAGTTTCTGTACAGCCAGTGTCAATTCAATTCAATTTAATTTCACTTATGGAGCGCCAAAACATTACACATGTGTCATGGCGCTTTACAGAATGTTAGACAATCAGAGAAAAGAAAATAAGGTCCATGGGTAACAGGGGCGAGGAAAAACTCCCTAGAATTGGAGATACATATAGTGCAGTGTGTTGCTGCAGATGATGGAGACGATGAAAACAGTAGTCCAGATACTCCTCCTCTCTCCATACCCGCCTCCCACGACTCATGCACTCATGTACTGTAAGTAGGAGAGCAGGATGGAGCGATGACTAAACGTGACACTTCTGGGTTGGACTGATTTTTTTTTGTGTTTTTTTTTATTATTTTTTTTTACAGTTAAAGCTCTGTAACATTTTAACTCATTAGTCTTGCCAACCATTTGAAAATGTGATGTTGAACACTAAAGGGAAATAAGTTGGCTTACAAGATTGGTCTGGCAGTGACATATACAGTATAGGAATAACAGTAGGAAAACTGAATGAAAACAAAAGCAACACTGATCACTAAAGCCCTCAGGACATAAGCATGCGTGACGTTTGCGTAGTGGACTTAGAGTGAATGCATGACCATTTCTGTGATAGCTGTGTGTTTGTGTGTGCATGTATGTGTGTGTTTGCGTATGTGTCCATATTTGTGTGTGAACTGTATCCATATTTGTGTGTGAGTGTGTGTGTGTGTGCATGTGTCTATGTGCATGCTTGTGCATGTGTGTGTGCATGTGTCTATGTGCATGCTTGTGCACGTGTGTGTGTGTGTGTGTGTGTGTGTGTGTGTGTGTGCATGTGTCTATTTGCATGCTTGTGCACGTGTGTGTGTGTGTGTGTGTGTGTGTGTGCACGTATGAAAGACACACAGCTGGACACACACAGACAGCCTTGGCTTTGGAGGAGCACAACCTGTTTATGGGCTGTCATGGCTAATTAATCTGCCTCCTCTACAGGGATTAATTGGAATATTTGGCTGTGCGGCTCTTGCTAATCTGATCTCCTGTGCCTTCCATCTCTCAGCTTGACAGGAGACATCTTTGCGCTTCTGCCCTCTGCACCCCAAACTAAACTGTGTGTGTGTGTGTGTGTGTGTGTGTGTGTGTGTGTGTGTGTGTGTGTGTGTGTGTGTGTGTGTGTCTGTGTGTCTGTCTGTCTGTCTGTCTGTCTGTCTGTCTGTGTGTGTTGTAAAATTGTAAATTGTAAAAGTTGTAAATGCAATTAAATGTATTAATTCCCACTGCATTAAAATCATCAAACTTGCAATACCAGAAATGGTTAAAAAATTTGCTGTAGCGACTTGCTCAGTGACCATAACATGTAAGATGAACAAATAGTGTGCTACTTTTTCCAAAAATACAACTTTTTTTTACTCAATTAGTGTTTCCTTATCCGTCCTATTGACTATGGATCATGAACATGTCATTTGAAAGCCTATGACGTCAGTGTTCTCATCTACGTGATTCGTAACAGCCACATTAAATCAGCAGACACAACACGTTGGCATTTTGATTTTTATGATGAGATGCAATGTTTTACAGCAGGGATGTCAAACATAAGGCCCAGGGGCCAGATCAGGCCCACCAGCAGGTTTTATACGGCCCCCCAGATGTTTTAGGTAGGAAGGGGAAATTAGAAAAAAAGATATTCACATCCAGTTGTCTTCAACAATGTGTTGAGAAATATCTCTATGATATGATACATTGATTAAACCTAGCACTACAAACCATCCTCAGAAAGGAAGAAGTGGAAAACCTAACATGGAAGTAGGGCATTTCAAGAGAGAAAGAGCAGTATATCACAGCAGTACATTGTTTGTAGACCTATTTGTTTGCTCATAAGTGATATCATCAAATAACACTCTGATACTCATGCAGAAAAATGATAATGACCATGACAGTTACGGCCCCCCACGAGGTCTCATTCCAACAACTCCGGCCCACTACATAATATGAGTTTGACACCCCTGATGCTGTACACCTTTCTGCTGTACATACATGTAGTTTCTCCTGACAGCTGAAAAGAACATTCTATACAGTATATGTGTGTGTGTGTGTGTGTGTGTGTGTGTGTGTGTGTGTGTGTGTGTGTTGTCTGTTGAGAGCGAGCATTACCACCACATGGGTTTTAACCAGTCCTGAAACATACCCCATACACACACACACACACACACATACATACACACACACACACACACACTGATACATACAGACACACACACACACACACACGCACACACACACACACGCACACACACGCACACACACACACACACACGCACACACAGAGATACACACACATTTCTCTGCATGCCTCTTCACGTGCAGAAGTTGGTAATACACAACAAATGTGCCTGCAGGAAGTGACTCACGCTTTGAATAATGTCACTGTGTCACTATAGGGCAGTTTCAGACACTCTCTTAGAGTCAGTGTCACAGTCACTGGGTGATAAACAAACACACACACATACACACAGGCGCAGGGACATATGAAATGGAGATTCATGGACACACACACACACACACACACACACACATACAGTAGTCTTACTCATATGAATACTGCATACACACATAAATCCTAATGATTACTGACAAATCGATGTTCACATGCATCTATAGAATATAACGAACATTGTGTATGCGTGCGTGCACACACACACACACACACACACACCCCACACACACACTTGTTTGCAATATGAGATAGTGAGGAATGATTTAGTAAAACATTGAAAAGCTATTCATATCAGGAATCAAAGTCAAAGTCTGCTTTATTGTCAATTTCTTCACATGTCAAGACATACACACACACACACACGCAGACACACGCACAGTTGCGGTTCCATCCTGTGTGCACATTAGCCACAGCCTCAGGTTCCATCCTTCCTTCTCACCTGAACCAGCTCATCGGGATGTGCACCTGTAGAGTGCCAGGGCGCTCTCCCTGAATAATTGCAGGGGTCAACGCAGCCCCTCGCCCGTAATTTATTTTGAGTCTGCTTTAGCAACACTGTGATTATCTGGCTCTCAGGAGATCCGTGCTCCATTGAACTCAAAATGTGCCATGATGTGCTAGAGTGAGACTGTTTTCGCAAGTGCACAAGCACATCCGTCCTAATGGCAGCACTGAGGATGCGTCTATACATATGTAATTTTGTCATTTGTGTGCAACTTCAGTGTTGTTGTGGTTGGCAGTAGGGGTGAGAGTAGCATAATCTTTTTAAAAGAATGCTTTTCATTCACCATCCTTAAATACTGTACGTACATCAGATGAAGTACCTCTCCAAAGTCTAATACATTTAGCGATGGATTTCGAGGCATCTCCATGTATATGACCTTCAGTGATTATTTAGTGCTAGAAAACCACCATTTTCATTTACCTACAGTAGTAAGATTCTACTGGCATGTTTATGGACACTCTATACTTACTGAATGCTGCTGCAGTTTTAAATGATTGTATTTTCTCCTTGCAATTTCTGGAATAATAAACATCATTGCATTCTCATGGGGGTATGTAGGAGTAATAAATGTAACCCACATGGTTTTATTTATATTTTTGTTCCAGAATTTTCTATCTGAATCAATTGAACAGAAGCCCTGAAAATGTCTTACGGGTCCATTGATGGAGGAGCATTTGGAAGCAGGAACCCTTTTGGAGGCCCTTCCAGACAAGGCTACCAGCCTGTTGGTAAGACACACACACACGGACACACACACACACACACACACACACACACACACACACACACACACGCACGGACACACACACACACAGACAGACACACACACGGACACACACACACACACAGACAGACACACACACGGACACACACACACACACACACACACTAAAGGCTACCAGACTGTCGGTAAGCATCTGTGTCTGTTGCTCTGACACCTCTGTCAGGACTGTAGTATTTCACCATCATGTGAATGTATCACATTTGTCTGTTTTCCTAATGTGTTCTTACAGTAACAACACATTCCTATCACATTAAATGCTGAAATCTGCCTATTCTACCTCTTCCCCATACACAATGTGTGAACCTGGAGAGGGCAACAAACCAAACCGGTTTAGTGTAACAGAGACAAAATAATCTGACCATGTGAGAGTATCCCCATGTATGAGCTAACTGTATGCTGCTAAGACTGTTTTTATACTGTATCAGTGTTATCTCAGGATCTCCCTGGTTAAGCTTCTTTGGAGAGAGCTCACCCAATGCTAATCCAAGAACAACTCTTACTTGATAAAAATCACGGTCCCCCTCTGCCCACGCAGCTGCCCCTTTGTACTCCTCCGAGTCACCTGCGGTCTTTTTCACGGCAGGAGACAGACCAAGCACCGTAACTGTCTCGGCATGGGCTACATTTGCTGCCCACCCAGACCAGTCATGCTTCTCAGCTCACAGATGGAGCCAGCAATAATATCACATGGGGCGGGAGGGGGGGGGGGGGGGTGATGAAAAGAGGGTAAACATTGCGTAAAATTGTATGCCTGTGTCACTTTGTGGGATTTATATACGCCTGATCGAAATCATTAAGTGTGATTAGGAGCCATATTTTTAAGCCAAATTACCAGGTTTCATTTATGTGAGGATCATTTTTTTTCCTCAGGGACAAATCAAAGGCCCCCTTTCATGTGTTTCTCCCTGTCTCATTCTCTCTCTCTCTCATTCTCTCTCTCTCTCAGTGAGTAAATGAGTGGATGTTGTGCTGTGTGATATTGGTCCAGACCGTGTTAGGGCACTGATGCTGGACTGTGGAGACTAGGCTGCTCTGTGTGCTTTTCACTCAGTTCGACCTCAGGAGGTCTTCAGGGTGCAGGGTAGGAACAAGGATAGATACAGATGATAGCAGGTTATACTTCTGATTGCATATATACCGGTACTGGAAACACATAGTGGTTAAAGTGGGATTTGGCAGGTGGGGGAACCCTAAAATCCAGGAAAAATTACTCACCATTGGACATATTGAGTATTGTGGTGTAGCAATACTTTTTGGACAAGAATTGCTAGCTTCTTGGTCACCTCTGTACGCAGGAAAAATTAACTCACCATTTATTTTAACAATATCATCGTGCTATATCGTTGGTATGAAATAATGTATTTATTATTAATTTATCTGAGGTGGCGTAACTGTGTTCCTCTACGCCCCCCCCCCCCCCCACACACACACACACACACACACACTTTAACCCCTGTATACACAGTACATCCTGTACACTCACACACATTCTCTCCCATTCTTCTCTGTTGAATTGCTCACAGAGTATACAACGCACCAATATCACATGCACATCATTTGAGAATGTTTTTTTTTACGGTGCTAATGGCTAGCTGCTGTGATAAAAGCTTCACAATTCACATTCAATTTAATCACGTTTACAGCTCTGTATCCATCTCCACATTCTTCTCGGTGGAGTGTCTCACAAACTCTTCACTCAACACATGACAAACCGTAAATCACAACAGTGAATAAAGCAATTTATAAAAACATATTTACAGTAGGTCAGTATACTGTATATATTTTTGTGAATTATTAAGCCATAGAGTAAAATAGGAAGGAATATCCACACACAAGCTCCCCTTCTTTTTGTTTATTAAAGTTCCACCATAAGTAATTTCAACGATTAGCATACTACTACTGTAATAACATGCACATGAGCTTACATGCAAACATGATGTGTTAATGCACAGATGAAGACATTTTCAGAAATCAAATTCTTTCAAAGTTACACCATTTCAGTGAAAATTACAAAATGTCATTTCAGTTAAACCTCTGTTGTGTTCTGGTAAATTTAAAAAAAAGTACTACTAATTGCTCAACTGATTCATGCTTGATTGCAGCCGGCAATATGTCTGTAGAATAGCTAATATTGGTATTACTGCCTGTTCTCACTGGTTTCCACACTGCGCACACTGTGTTTTTGTTAGAGACCTTAGTGTTTCTCTAAAAGCTGTTTAGAACAAACAAGTGTATCTTCACCATAAAGGCAGTGTGTGTTTGTGTGTGTGTGTGTATGTGTATGTGTTGTCTGTATGCACAGGGATGTGGAATATGCATTTACAGTGTCTAAAACCGCTCACATTCTCAAGCATGTGGGAAACAAATATTAAGAGTCCCACAGTCTAGATCTGTGCCATTTTCCCTTTTAACCGCTTCATCTTAGTTTCCCCACACGGAACATTTCACAGAGAGACATGAAAAGATGTAAAGACACGCGTACACACTGAAACTGCCATCTCTCTCTCTCTCTCTCTCTCTCTCTCTCATACACAATCACACACCCACCCACACACCATCACACACAGACATACACACTTTCCCCTGTGGAGTGTTCTGAAGAGAGCAGCAGACATAGTATTTTGAGCTAGGCTTTGATCACAGGCACTTGTGCTGCGAGTAGCCTGACAGGTTAGCTGTGAGCTGTGTGTGTGTCTGTGTGTGTGTGTGTCCTCCTGCCTTGGTCCCGCTGCTGGAGTTAGAGGCTCTGAGGATGATCAGAGGCGAGGTTAAGACTGTAATGGAGTTGTCAGTCGAGCTAATCTTTCTCCTCCTCTCTTGTGACAAACCTTTCAACCCCTCTCCCTCCTTTTTTCTCCTCACACGGTCATATCCTTCACTTCGGCTTTCAGAACGTTTTTTTTTTACGTTTTTGATTCTCTCGGGTCTCTCCCCCTCTCTTACCCCCCCCCCCCCATGTTTTCACTCTCTGTTCTCTCTCTCACTCTCTCCATGTTTTCAGTTGTATGTGTGTTACACACACACACGCACGCGCACACACACACACACACACACACACACACAGTGTCAGTGGACACCCCGAGGTCCAGAGGTCTCCTCTGCTGGCCAGGACTGAGTGACTCTCAGTGGCTCTTCCCATCACCCACAGGCCTGACCGGGATACTGATTTCTTGGGTAGTCCGGACACACTGCTTTGGACACTAGAAAGCAGAGCATACTTACCCATGCCCTGTTTCAGACACACTTACTCATGCCGTGCTGCAGAGAGAGTGGTAAAGCATGAAAGAGAGAGAGAGAGAGAGGAAGAAAAAATGAAGTAGTGTGAGAGAAGGATAGACAAGGGAGAGACAAGGGAGAACGGAGGGAGAGTGAGAGAAAGGGACACTGGTCAGAGTGAGACACTTTAATGAGAGTTCACCATGGAGAGTTGGCCGGCAGCTCCTCAAGTCATTAGGGTTGGGGTTGGGGGGTCATGCTCTATTACTTGGAAGTGGCTATTGGGACAATGGACTGCACACAAGTGTATGTGTGTTTTTGTGTGTGTGTGTGTGTGTGTGTGTGTGTGTGTGTGGGCAGGGGTGAACAGCCTGTAGTCTATCGAACAGCCTGTAATGTATTCTCTGGAAAGTTGGATAGACATCCAGTGGTGAGGGAGAAAGATTTCCTTGTGATGGAGTTGCATGGTCAAATAAATGTATTGTGTCAAATGTACGTACATTTGTGAACAAAGCATTATCAGTGCCATGGACAAACCGCAGATAGCAAACGCAGTGAAGCCCAAGTGTGTGTGGTATTTATCAAACCTCCACTTCATCGGGTAATCTGTGCCTTTCTCTGCCTTTCTCCGCCCCCTACCGCAATTTACGAACGTCCACAACTAAACGACACAGCCTACATAGTACAAGCGCAGTTCAATGAATTTAACTGATGACAGCATTAAAAACAATCAAACTTTTAGCGATCATGAAATAATACAATACATGAAAAGATGTCAACAAGACGTGCGCTTTCACGGGCAGTTTTTGTACACACCGCGGAATGTATAATTAGGTGCTCTTTACGCTTCCCCTCCCATCTCTTTACGGTAAACTCCCACTTTCCCCTTGACCATCCCATGAATGCATATTATGCATGACACGGAAAAGCACAATTTGCCATTTTCAGCTCCTGCAACAGCCAGTCTGCACTTTTACCTCAGTGCGGCCTGTTTGTACATACCTCGCCATGATTTTACGCACACTTTGAGAAACAAATACCCCTGAAGTGGGCGCAAAAGTGTTAGTACATCTGGCCCAGAGTATTATAAACTCATCTTTTTTGCAAATCCAAAAATCCCAAAACACTAAAGTGCTCCACATACAGACTCCGACATGAGTGTGCCGATACTCTCTGTCATTTGTCCAGCAGAGAGTTTTAACTGACAAACATTCAATAGACAATGGATTTCATTAACACTTTGAAAGCTGCGCTGTTTTCGGAAGTGCCAGCAATCTAGATCATTGTTGATGATTTTTGTAGAGCCACAGCGTATTCTATGTTATAGCTATGGACACATACTATGGCTCGTTTGAAAGGTGGGACTCAAACCGTTTATTTCTTCATGCCTCTGTTCTTGAGAAATTCCAAGCTAAACAGTGGCTAGTTTTCATCAAAATCCCTGTTTTTTTTAGAAATGGAGATATAGCGTCTTTCATGAAATATGAAGTGTTTCTGGGAAGTGACCTAGCGAGACCTGGTGAGACTGCCACCTAGTGATAAACCCACAAAATGGCCTGGTTTTGACCTGACGTGCATGCGTCACTGATTCGACCCAAAGTGACCCAATCAAAAGCCGAGTTATGAGTTTTTAATCATCATCTATTTCAGTTCTATTCATCAAGAGTTTCCAAAATGGTGTGTTAGAGTGTCTATTTTCGTAATTTAAAAAAAAGGCTAAAAATGCAATATTGCGTTTTTGGCACTCAACGCATGGGAACTAAAAAAAAACGCAATATTGTGTTTTTGGCTCTCAAAAGTGTTAAGAGGAGCCAACAAAAATAGAACTGAATTGTTATCCACAAGGCGTCATCGAAAGGGTTTGGCAGTAGTATGCAGGGCTGTACTGGAAACTATGTTATCTAATGTAATCGAACATCGATAGCGGGGTGCACCACACTCATGTTGGCGCCTATGTGCGGCTGATACTGGGTACTTGTGATCACTGGAAAATGGCATTGCATAGGTTTCCTAAAAGCAAAATATTCTGGGTGAGAGGCCTTTTTGTCTTTAAGGGGGTCTCTCTATCTCATAAAAAGTTGGCACACCCCACGCATAGCCTAACAAGGTGATAAAATGAAATAGCCTAGGCGCAAGTGGCGCTTTTGCGCAGTACAGTATATGCGCACGGTAGGCCTAGGCTTTACCTTGACACACGCACACAACAGAAGTAGATTTTTCATAGAAATTGATTACTTTTAATTAATTTCAACATATTAATTAAAGGGACAGTGGTTAAATAATTATTACTTTTATACGGCACCTATTCATATAATTACACAGACAAACACCATACATGCATGCACACACACACACACACACACACACACACACACACACACACACACACACACACTCACCAGTTTGTTTGTTCATTTTGGATGCATATCTATTTGCCATGTACTGTATTCAAAGCATTCTCTATGTAAATGTATGTCTAAATGTTCTGCTTTGGCAATGCAAAAATATTTGTCATGCTAATAAAGCTCACTTGAATTGAATTGAATTGAATTGAATTGAGAGAGAGAGAGAGGTTTTCATCACATGGCTTAAATGGAACTGTGGGGGTGGGGTGGGGGGGGTCGTCAACAGGCTTCATCATTAGAGACAATTAAACATGATTAAAAACGGATTTTAGTATGTGTGTCTGTGATTGTGTGTGTTTGTGATTGTGATTGTGTATGTGTGTGTGTGTATGTGTGATTGTGAGTGTGTGTGTGTGTGTGTGTGTGTGTTGATAAGGTGGTCGAGGGATGACATTGTGGTTGGCTGTTAAAGTTTTTGTTTTGATTGTTAGAGTAATAGAAATACCTGTATAGGGTATCTGCACATTTTTCGAGTGCAAATTTAAAGACTTTTAAGACCTTTTCAAGACATTTAAATGGAAAAATTAAGACTATACCATGGTGAAAAAGATAAATACGACAACTTAAAAAACTGTTTTATGCAATAGTTTTTTTTCACTAACTCATTTTGGATGCCTACAGAAGTTACCAAATATAGTATTTTGGGGAAAGAAAAATAATTTACAGCTATAAAAATGTTAGGGTCTGGGCTGCTTCTTTTGAAGCTGGCTGTACATATCTGGTTGTGTTACTGGCTGAGGCTGACTGTTCTTTACCTGTGTCTGTAGTAGCCTAGGCTACTTGCCAAAGACATGTGTACTGGACTGGATTCCCTTCAATATTTTTTTCAAAGGTAAACTAAGTTATTTAAATATTTTAATAGGCCTACTTTATATAATTTACTCTGTGCATCTATTGTCCCATATGCAGCACAGCAAAACATGTTACATGTTCTGAATGCCTTTTTTAAAAACCCGCTACCTTACCATGACCACAGAATTGATAGTTTACACCTCTTATTTGATCACTACAACCCTGCTTACTGTAGGTTGAGCTGCCGCTGAGTGCCTCACATTGAGCAGGTGAAATCTGATTTCTCCTGACAGGCCTGGACTGGAAAACTGACATAGTAACAGGAGATAAAGAAAATGGTCAATGCCATTCTCTGCTTATTATTGTCACAATCACACACCCCCATATCAACCAATTGTTTTTTTTCCCACTTCCAGTCAACATATTCAACACCAAAGCATCTTCAACACCAGAGCATCCTCAAGCCTAAGCTTGCCGACCAAAGGTGTAATGCACGCTTTAATGAAAATGACAATCCCTTAGGTTTAGGGATGTACTGTATTGGAGGCTAAACGCAAGTAAACTCAATTTATCCACCTCTGAAATTTCTGAAATAGAGTTTATCCACTTCTTATTAGAGTTTATCCACCTCTCAAACGAGTTTATTCACCAATTGCAACTTTTAACAATGAAAAACCACACTGTATTATCCACCTTCACAATATGTACACTCATCAACACTCTATGAACCATTTGATACCACTAGTATTCTGTCCGAGCAAAGATTCTAGAAGCCCGACGCAACTCCAAAAAGGAGGACAAATGAATGTCCGGCTTGAGGCTGGCGGACAGGGCATTTAAAATCTGGACTGTCCGGCCTAAATCAGGACGTATGGCCACCCTATATTGATAACTGGCTTACCAACTCTTTCTCCCGCTCACTGAACCGCTCGCGTATAAGCTACCTGCGTATCTCTCAGGCCTATGCTACACGAGAACGATAGGCATATTTTTTCTTACCGTTTTCACACCTTTAACGACACCTGTGAAACACATCTTTACTCTGCAACCACTACACTTCCTCCAGTAGCCTTCTAGTTCTTGATCTACGGAATGCAGATGACACCCGCACAGAACAAATGCTTCCCAAAAGGTACACTGGTCACTTAAAACAATTGCGGTTAAAAAAATACACTAAACCGGATGGTGACATAATCATGATAAAGCCACCTGAACATATACAGTAATAGGAGATTTGTGGACGTACCAACGCAACTTACAAGAAAAAGCACTGGTTGAAATGGAACTCTCAGTGCATATCTGATTCAAATGGAAATAGTATGACACACACAGAAACACACACACATAAGAGAAAAACACATACATACATTCATTGGACTCAGTGCATTTCACACTTGGCCCAGGTCTCAGCGACAGTAAGGACATGTTGTAAGCCTGAAAATCCAGCAACCTGTCTCACATCCAGTCTGCCCCCTCTCTCTACCCCCCCCCCCCCCCCCCTCCAGGGTCTGCACATCAACCAAACGCTTATCAAAGAATAAATATGAATCCTAACTAATGTCAATCTAAATGTCGTCAGCATTTCAGCTGCAAACTGTGGCATGATGTGTTAGTCATTCCACCATCTTGTCCTCATGTTGCCTTAGGCACATGTTGAACGTTATATGTTTCAATGAGCATATTGCTCCAATTAACTCTGTAGTCATAGTATCCTGTCTTCACCCCAACCCCAACACAGCGGCATGACAGAAACAAATAAACGTCATTTTGGGTTAGGCATGGCGTCTCATTAATCTACGCCAATGAGTCCTCCACACAGTGAAACGTTGTTGTTTATATCGGGCAGTGCAGGATTCCTTCAAGCCGAAATGCTCTTTTTTCACATTCAATGCTAAGAATAGTAGGTCATGTCTGGATGCCAAAGTGCCATCCATTTCTTATGCCGGGGTAACGGCAGGATCTCTTTCCCCCGCCTCCTCTCATTATCGTTAGGGCCGGGCGCGGGCATGGGCATGGGCGCGGGCATGGGTGCGGGAGCGAAAGACATCTGTTATTTTATGAATGCCCGTTTCCGCCGTGTGACTCACGCTGGCTGCATGGGAGCCGCTTCCAGAGAGGTCAGAAGGACGGGAGGCAACAGACCAAACCCAGCACAGCATTCAGCCAACCTCTAAAGACACACACACACACTCCTACACCCAAGCACATACACACACACGCGCGCACAAACACACATTAACACCTATTTCTATGAAACAGACTCAATGTTTTATGCACTGAATACATAGTGCAGAAGTACATTGCTGCAAGAACTATACACACTGACGCACACAAACACACACACACACACACACACACACACAAACAGTGCACTAGCTGCATATTAATGATCACCCCAGATTCATCCTGACAAGCAGGGTCAAATGCTGCCCTTGTGTAACCTTTACTCTTGCCAGTAAAGTGTGTGTGTGTGTGTGTGTGTGTGTGTGTGTGTGTGTGTGTGGAGTGTTTGTGAGAAAGTATGTGTTGGCTGCTGAAGACCGTATGAATATGGAATATGAATCTATCACCATGATAGAGAGCATGGTCTAGAAGTGTGTGTGTGTGTGTGTGTGTGTGTGTGTGTGTGTGTGTGATGTAAGGTAGGACCCACCAGGTTTCTCCTCTGATAAATGACCCAGCATGAAAGTCTTCCCCCTCTTCCCCACCTACCAGTCTGACTTGCCTGATAATTACAATATGACACAGTCCTCTATCTCCACACAACCTGGCATACTTGTTTTTTTCCCCCTCAGATGACAGCTGATGACAAATGGCTTTTAATCGGCAAGGTTGACGTAGGCTGTATTCTTTATGGAGCTAAACCTATTCATACAAGACAAATCGATGTGTATGCACTGTATGCATGACCACTATGAATCAAAATGAAAATTTAGTCTTCAAACCATTAATAATGGAAGAACATTACATGAGATTTCTTGTAGATGGATTTTGATTGCATTTCACATTCTCTACATGGCTAGTGGGGTTTGAATGTCTTCCTTTTTTTGGATGAAAGCAGAAAGCTGGAAATAGCCATTTGGCTCTATGTTTATTTTAAATGACCATGGTCATTGAATGGCTATTTAGGGTTTGGTTGGATGGATCCGAGGTTGGCAATAAATGATAACTTAATAGAAGGTTTAGAGTGCCCCCTCTCTATGACAAACACACACGCACACACACCTATACACACACACACACACACACACACACACACACACACACACACACACACACACACACACACACACACACACACACAAATATATACACAGATTATACTTAAAAAGAACATATACTACATCTTGTGTTATACATATTAAGTTCACAGCCAAAGATCAGTTAATTATAGTGTGTCATCACATAGCTCAAGATGCCCTTTGTCATGAAGAGTCAATCTGCCACTTGAATGAATTACAGTCATTTTGTGGGAATGTCTCAGGAAGAAGCTTGCTGACAATATGGCCTACAGGGAGCGACTCCACAAGCACAGTGATGTCTCCCAGCAAATGGCCTGATTTTTTCACAATTACCTTTTAATCCCCCCTCTCTCTGTCTGTTCTGTCATATCACTTTATGTTTCAGCTCAATATTCTCTCTCTCTCTCTATCCTTGTCCCTCTTCTCTTCTATGATCTGTCCTCATGATTTCATGTTATGCCCCCCCTCTGTCTGTTATGCTCCCTGTGATATGAACACTGAACACTGAGCATGGCTTGTAGGCTATGTGTTCTTGGTGGCTGCTCACGACTCACTCTGATCAAGGCCTTGTGGTCTGGGCTGCTCATCTACACTTTTCTTATCTAGCAGCACTCTAACAAGGAGGGACTAAAGAACAAGAGGAGGCTCTCTCATCATCTGCCAGTAGGCCTATCTTCCTCTTTTCAGAATCAAGTGTAAAGCACTGATATGGATCTCTTTAACAGTTATAGACCTCTGAAGTTCGCCTACAAAAAAGCTGCTATCGTTGAGATCCGGTATCTGGCGATTTTTCCTATGGGAAAATAACATTGGGGCTTTGAATTATCGCACCTGATAAGCTCTCGCGGGGACGAAGAAGTCTGAAATGCAGACGTTTTGCTCAACACACTTTTGTTCTCTGCCTTCGAGTGGCTCCTGTGATCCTCGGTAGCCTACATAAAGATGGCAAACTTAGATTTTTGCTACCCCAGAGCTAATTTGCAATGCAATTTGCCATAGGTAGTTAGCTTAGGTAGTTATCTCCTGATATGGGCAAAGATGGCAGCTTTGGTTCTGTTTTGTGAACTTTTTGGTGCGTTCATGGCAGTACAGTATAGGCTACATGGGCACGGGAAAAAGTGCGTGTGTGAAGTCTGATGTCACCGTAGTGCCAAATACGTACACACCGCCGCCAACTTGAGCTTCCAAAGATTCAGGAAGTCGTTCATTTTCAATGGAAGCTGGCAAATCCGTCTGCGTCGCGTTGTGGGCGTCTTGAGCGTCAAGCAGAAAGTTGAAAGTCAGTCAACTTTATAGACCTCTCCAGAATAAGTCCCGCCTCCTAACTTCTGTATCCATCCAACCTTCGGTCGTCAAATGTCTATGGAAAATAACATGGCGTTTTGAAAGATCGTACCTGTCAAACTCTGTAGGTGACAAAGTAGAAAAAGCTGCTGGGCAGATTGGCTTACACACTTCTGCCATCTACAGTAGTTTCCACTGGATTTTTTGATTTTCGGTGCCGTTTAAGTAGTATAGTCTATAGTATACTACTTAAACGGCACCGACAATTAAAAAATCCAGTGGAAACTAGATGGCAGAAGTGTGTAGGCCAATCTGCCCACCAGCTTTTTCTACTTCGCTACCTACAGATGTTTTACCGGTATGATATTTCGAAACGCCATGTTATTTCCCAATCAATGCCCGGAAGTTGGATGGATACGGAAGTTACGGAGGCGGGACTTATTCTGGAGAGGTCTATGGTAAGAGCTATGACGCGGTTCAGCGACCAACGACCAGCAACCAATCGAATAGAATAAAGTATTGAGATAGAACATGATCTTACCTAGCGTTCATGCTGGTTCATGGGCTTCGGAAAAACCTTTCTCCGAGTGAAAACATCATCATTCCGCGTCATTCACGTCACTTAATGTGTGAGTCAGAGGTCGGAAACTGGGGCTAGATTTTGCTAACAGAGTTGCCCAGTTAGGCGCTCGTCATCACTTTTGTAGTCACGTTGTAGTTCGTTTGTAGTCCATGTGGCCTTTCATGTCCAACAGTTTTGAACTTGGGAATTTGCCGTTTTTGTCACTTGAAAGCTGCATATCATTCTTTCACGAGCATCTTACACTATATTTTAAGCAAATACAGTTGTTTGTTTAGGATTAGTGAGTGTATGTTTTAACATTTGTTGTGGCATCCCTGTTTGTCACACATTCGATGGCAAAGCACATGAACACTTGCTGTCGGAAAAACAAAGTAGCCATGGGGGCGGTCCTTGTCATTCCGAGTTGCCCTGAATGCACCCGAACATAAAATGCTGTCACGTCAGAGCGGCCAAAGCATCCAAAGCTTCCCTGTACTTTTTTGACAAGCATCCTTGACAGGGCGACCAGAGCTTCTTTGGAAGCTCAAGTCGGCGGCGGTGTGTAGTGCGACATGTGACAGTAGCCTACTTGCAGTCTTTGAGGTGTGGCTCCTGTCGAGGCTATCACTATCGACTCTACACACACAGTAGCAGAAAACATAAACAAGAGGACAAGCTAGCAGTGTCAAGAAACAAAACAAGTGTTTTGCTTGATTAACCTTGGTTTTCTGGACTATTGCCATGTCCCTGGTTCCAGTTCCGTCAGATAGGGTTAAACTTTAAACTTGGATCTCCATTTTACAAATCAGCCATTCCCTGTGTTGCAACTCTGGGAACTTTGTTAAGTTGTCAAACTTTTGTAAACTTTGTCAAACCATTCAAACTTCACAACTCTACAGTTTACAGATCACCTCCAATTCTACTACAAACCACTTACCCTCTGATCCCCATTTTTAAATATAGATATAGATTTTCAAAAGAATTAACTTTTTTTTATTTTACTACTTTCATTCATGTTTGTGTGAGTTACATGTGTGTGAGCTAAATAAGTTTATTTAGGATGTGGGCTATATGGAATGGCATGTCGGGTTACCAATGTCTGTTACACTGGATCTTGGCCTCTAGCTTGTCCGTCCAGTTTTCAATGCAGACACACAGTGTCAGGAAAAAGAGAGGTGCACGATCTGTTGTTGCATGGCTGAAATTTGCTGACATCATTTTGATGACACATTTGTGTTCATTTACATACACAAAAGTTGCAAGAGTAGGGGATGGAGTAGGAGATGAAGACTAATTGAGAAGTGATTTATTTTTGCGGAGAGAATGTGCAGGACTGAGTGGTATGCGCGAGGCCATGAACGGTGAGTATACTGCACATTTAACCATTTAATTTAATTCTATTAATGGTCTAAATGGCCTATCTACTCACTACCATAATGCTCACTACCGCCACCACATGAAGAAGAAATGCTGAATATGTGGTTAAAATGGTACAGTACTAACCCACATATCGTCATTACTGTTTACCTTCTACGCTTCTAAGGCCGGCTCCCAGGGATCATTCTCGCCAGTATGAATCGCACTGAACAAAAGCTCAGATCCACTTCTCAGATATATTTTATCTATTGAAACATTCTACAGTGGTTCAGCAAAAGGCAATTTCCTGCTCAAAAGGGCATCACTTTAGTTATTTTGTCTCGACTTCCTTTCCCCACATCCTGGGAGATGAGTCGCGTCGATGCGAGTTCAATCAGGCTATGCTGACAGAGTGATGTGGCGGAGCACCAGAGGCGGGCTCTGAAGGGTCATGTATAATGAATGACAGCTCTGAAAGATGGATGAGAGATGAAACAGAAGTTTATGTTTGTGTCTCTGTCAGCCACACAGGTGAGCGCCTCCGAGCTGCAGGATGTGTTTCAGGAGACCTCCTCCAACATCTTCCAGATCAACGCAAATGGTGGGTTTGTTTGTGTGTGTGTGTGTGTGTGTGTGTGTGTGTGTGTGTGTCTGTGTCTGTGTCTGTGTGTGTGTGTCTGTGTGTGTGTGTGTGTGTGTTTGCGTGTGTGTGTGTGTGTGTGTGTCTGTGTGTGTCTGTGTGTGTGTGTCTGTGTCTTAGCATGCATTAGCATAACTGTGTGTGTTTACGTTTACATTTATGCCGACAGCTTTTTGTAATTGCATTACTTGGTCTCTTTTATATCTGGCTTGATTTTATTATGTGGCCTTATTAATGGATATCACAGCTTGTTAATGACTCTTCCTCTCATTATATCTTTTCCCCTCCCTATCTGCTCTCTCTCTCTCTCTCTTTCTCTCTCGCTCTCTCTCTCTCCCCAAATCCCTCATTGCAGTGGTAGCCTTAGAGAAGAGCCTGCAGTCCCTGGGCACATCTAGAGACACCGCTGAACTGCGACAGAGCCTGTGAGTTTATTTAACCACATGTAATATACATATATACAAATAAACATGTAACTGAATAAATGAAACACCACCACCCTACCCAAACTTGAACACTTACACACATGCAGTTTAGCCCAAAATTGTTCCCCCTTGGCAACACACACACACACACACACACACAAACACAGATTATGACAACTGTGGCCAGAAACAAGTAAGCTGCACCTGAATGGCGGTTGTCCAGATGGATCACATTGAATATTACATCTTGGGAGCAATTCCAGTCCTCATCCCGCACTGCAGAAAGTTTGACTGCTCACTTTTTCTCTCCTCGTCTGGCGCTGGCTACCCCCTTCCAGCGCAATATTGATTATTCTCTTTAACTTGAGCTGCCAGCAATCACCAAATTCCAGTCTGATGACAAAGTGACCAATCTGAAATGATTGTGCCTGTTTAAAATGCATTACACCTACTTCCCCCCGCTGGCATGTCATCAATCTCAGCATCAGGCACTCTCCCTCTCATAGACAGTGATTATTTCATCCTCTTCTTTTGCCTTCCTGATCAGGTGATTTAAATGTGCAGACTCATAATGGCTCTGTGTTGTCTGTGTCTCGGACAGGTGTACATTAGTGCAGAGGGTGGCGATGGCAGTGATTGTGCGGGATTCAGTACTGTCGTTGTTTTGGGGTGTGGAGGGACTGTTGACATGGTGAGTTTGAGGGACTATTTCAGGCATCGGCAGTTCCCATTTTTGCATATGGTAGTAAATCAGGTTTGAAGTATGAGTGGACATAACAAAACTAGAATATCTGCACCCTTTTCTTCTCTTCTCATCCTTTCCTTCTCTCAACCCTCTCTCTAACCCATCCCTCTGCTCTCTCTCTCTAACCCATCCCTCTGCTCTCTCTCTCTCCATCCCTCTGCTCTCTCCCTCTCTCTGTTCTCTCTCTCTCGCTCTAAATCATCCCTCTCTCTCTCTCTCCCTCTCTCTCTAACCCATCACTCTGCTCTCTCCCTCTCTCTCTCTCCATCCCTCTGCTCTCTCTCTCTCTGCTGATCTGGAGGATGACTCTGACTCTGCAGTGTGTTTTTTCTCCTCTTGTTTATCTCTTCTTGTGTTTGACCTTGACCGCACTCTCCCCCCATGTGCCAGTTTTAATCCTCTGCGCCCACTTCTCACAGCGTGCCTCCCTCACTCTCCCTCTCTTTCCCTCCTTTGCGCTCATCTCTTTTTGTCTCTATCTGTCCATCCGTGTCCCTCTTCTTTTCCATAATCTCTTTTGCTCATCTTTCCAGTCTCTCTCTCTCTCTCTTTCTCTCTCTCTCTCTTTCTCTGCACCGGCCAATCTCAGTCACCTGTTCATCTACCATCTCCTTGCTTTTTATTCCTCTCCCTTCTCTGCCTGGCATTGGCCCCTCCGATATAATTCCATTACGTGACGTTTCCACAGAAACCTCAGCAGTCTGGGGGTCATACCTCCCAGATGGCGTTCTGTCGCCCAGAGGCACTGGCAGCGTGCCCCCCTCCCCCCTTTTTCCTCTCAGCAGGGTGGTTCTAGTGATGCGTCGAGTCGGTATCATTGTACACCCCCTTCTACCCTGCCTGCCTCACTGACAGGGCTTAACACTGCTTGGTGCCAGCTCAGAGAGGGCACATAAGAGTGGCAGGCCCGACGGTAGTGTGAATTGCAGAAGTGGCGAGGATGGCATCCGCTCAGAGCAGACGTTGGGGTGGAGTTTGCCAGCGGGAGTTGCCATGGTGTGGGCATGTCAGAAACTTGTGGACTTTTGTGGACACTGTGAAAGTCCTTTGTTCAAAAAAACGCCTCACTTTGATAAAAAAGTGAGAGATGAGATTATTTTATGAACCCTCTCTCTCTTTCTCTCGCTCTCTCTCTCTTCATTTCTAAATGTTTCCCCTCTGTCTCTCATTGCATTGATAAGAAAGGCATCTGTACTGATCGTAGCTTAGAGCGAAACTGTGACTGGTCAGATCCCCTTCACTCCCACTGCTGACAGGAATTCACTCGGTTAATTGAATTTGACCCGGCTCCCTAATCGGGGAAGCGCACACGCCGCAGATCTAAGTGGATTATTCACCCGCATCCTTTGAGTGGCATTGTCTTTGTTAGCCACATTAAGCATTCCAAACCGACATGACCGTCCCGGACATTCTCCAGGGATACCAGGTCGTCGGTTTGGTGCCTGTGTGTTTGCTCGCTCTCTCTCTCTCCTCCCTTCATCTCTCTCTCTCTCTCTCTCTCTGCCCCCTCTCTCTCACACCCTCCCTCCATCTCTCTCCCTCTCTTTATCTCTCTCTCTGCCCCCCCTCTCTCTCACCCTCCCTCCCTCTCTGTCCCATGCTGTCTCTCTTGTCCAGGCTCTCTGTAAGTTTCCCCTAGTCTCTGCAGGTTCCCGGGGACAGAAGGCTCACCTTATGTTGTCTGAGCCTGGAAAATACACACCTGAGTAGATGAAAGTGTTTACACACCACTTTAAATGTCACCAGCAGTAATTGAACACACTCACATACTTTTGTGAATAAGCCTAGCCGTGCCTCGGCTGAACATGTTTGGTTAGTGATGGACTTATTAAGTCTTTCTGACCTGATCATTGTAATGGCTTCCAGTAATTTCCAAAAATGCACTTAAACTAAGACTACACTAAAACATAAACGGAACATAAATGGAAATGAATAAATGTTTGGGTAACCTTGAGCAACTGTAGTCGACCTCAAGCCTAGGGGAACTTGGGCCAGCACAAACCAAGTTCTTTACACTTGAAAGGAAAAGAACAAAGAAGCCAGGTGTTCAGGCATGGAGACAATGGAGTTCAAAGTAGGATCCTCAACTCCTTCTCTTATCCTGCCTACCCTGGTGAGTGTGATCTGGCACACCCCATTGCACCCTAGTGGACTGGAGGTGACCTAAAATGCTTTGCCACATTAACCAAATACCAGTTTATCCCAAACCTTCATAAAGCATGCTAATACAAGGTACCGACACAAAAGAAAGGGGGGGGGGGACTGAGGGTTAGTACACTCATCAACTGCTACACAACAAATAATAATAATATTGAAAATTATGTAAATATGACATTCAGGGGAAAAGAGAACATCGGTCCCATATTGTGAAGGGCCAGGTATGCTGTGGTTGTCTCCTGAATGCATACAGTAGGAGGCTCGGAACCGCTCACTAATGACATGGTAAACTCGAGAATGTGAGGATAACTGTAAACATTTATCTCTCTGTAAACTGTAAATATTAATATACACTGATGTAGATTGTTTTAGATTAGACTGCAGTTGCATCTCTCTAAGTAAAAAAATAAGTATATGAATTCACAATGATGATTGTGAATCTGCATAGCTTGACTGTTGACAAGGCCCACTTGTCTGGCTGGGGAATTAGGCTAATTTGAGAATTCACCCCCAAATGAATGGACTGTGAAATATATTATTCAAATAATTATATGTGCCAAATGCATTTCTACTGGATGCTAAAAAATACACCATGAATATTATTAGCTAAATGAAGTTAAGACTAATGGGAGGCTGCATTAATCCCCTATTTTACATAAAGCCCATTCTTCTTCCCTCCCTAATTTGCTTTTTAGTGTCAGCACACGTTTCAGTGATTATTGGAGAAATCCATTTCGCAAACCTCTTCCTTTTGACACTGCAATATTTTAAGCATAGATTCTTCACTAAAAACCCACATAGATGTTAACAGGCGCCATGAGCAGATTAATTACCAATGACAAGTTTCTGACATGTAATTCGAGTGCATTTAGTTTGATGTTACAAATATTTATGCTAAATGAAATGGGGTTACATGTTGACAGATGTACAAACAGTCCCATTGGTAATTAAGAAACCAATCAAGTTGTTGCTCCAGGAGCCTTGAATGTAGGGGTGAAACTTGGTTGGTTGTTGGGCTAAAACATCTAGAGCCTTTAGCTCTAATCATTATGAAAGAGAAAATCTGCCATCTCCCTGTAGACTTTTTGTAAACACACTGTTTGTAGTATCCATTCAATAGAGAAGTATTCTACATCTGCACACACACACACACGTCAGCTAAACTGTATGTGTATGACTTAACATCAAACATATAAACTTAACAGCACTAAATGGAATGAATATGGTTGAACGTGAGGGCTCAATGAAGTTCACACTTATCATGTGAACTATCCTTGTATATTTAGATCTCAGTTTCTAAAGGCGTTTGTTTACAGGAGGTGTTGATTCTGTCTCATTCACTTGTGCTGGCTCTATGTTGTTTCTTCCTGGTGCTTACGGCTTATTTGCTGCCACCCCACAGCTTATCAGCTCCACCACATATGTCGTGTGCATACAACATACTGTATCTCCCTTGCATATGCTGCATGCATGCCTGGGCATACAACGTCTGTTTCAACTGTGGCAATGTGTGTACATTTTTGAGTGCACAAGATATGCATGCTTCCAGTGTGACTGTTTGTGTTCATTTAGACAATACAAGACAATAAGCTGACTTTGTGGGTGTCGTCCGTTTCTGTGCTTTGGTATTTCACATAGAGCTTTTGAATACAAGTATGTAACTGTGTGCATTGCAGTGTATAGTCATATGTTCAATGATTAGTCTATTAGTTCACATCTTCTATGCTGTATTCAAACATAATATTCACAGTCATGTTACACACAATGTCCTCATTGTGTTAGGTCTATACAGGTGAATTTGGAGGGAATGAAAGAACAGGCTGAGGTTGAGAGACATCACACCCCAACCCATCACCCCCCCCCCCCCCCCGCCCCCACCCCCCACCATAACACACACACACACTCTCAGGCCTATCTCATTGTTAGAGGCTAGCGTCAGATGTGGTTTTAGCTAATTGATTCTTAGCTTGCCCACATTCCATTTGCATAGTAATTAATTTGCTTTGTCCTCTGTGCCAGACAGGGGTTCTCCAGCTGACCCCGTCCTTACAGACTCTCTTTTCACATCCACCTCAAACCAGCCCTCCTCTCTTCTCCTCTCCTCTCCACTCTTCTCCTCTCCTCTCCTCTCTTCTCCTCTCCTCTCCTCTCTTCTTTTCTCCTCTACTCTCGTCTCCTCACCACCTCCTCAGATCCTCGATCTCATATGTTTGACACCCCTCAGCCCCCCATGACCCTGCCCCTTTCATGTACAGCTTGCGTAAGACTAATACTTCAGCTGAATGGGAAATAATCAAAACTGTGGGGACAATGCTGCATGAGTGAGTGCCCTGGCCACCCCAGCCTTGTGTGTTGCACGGGCAGCTGCAACAGCAACAGGAGGAGGAGGAGGAGGAGGAGGAGGAGGAGGATAGAGAGCCAGGCCCTAATGGTACATCTGGACTGGGGACAGACAGAGAGGCTACAGCCTACTATGGTCCACTGCCTGCCAAGGAGTACACACTGCAGGAGGGCAATTAAGCCATGCCTGCACCCCCTAGGCTGACCAACACTCACCACCACTAGCACAACCGCCCACCACCCCCTCAACACACAATGGACAGAAATATGCATGGCGGCATGAGGAGCATGTATGTGATCTTTTATTTAAAACACAGGGTAATTGGTGTGTGTGTGTGTCTGAGTGTGAGTGTGTGTGTGTACCCTTGAGATCGGTGTGGGCGATTATGACTAACACAGGCGGTATGGTGATGAGGCAGAGCGGAGCAGAGCAGCTCAGCGCTGGGCTGATATGTGGGTGGACGGAAGGGTCCAGCGCAGCATGGGGTGCTGCCGCTTAATGCCATGCAACCCCCGACTCCCTTCAGGTGGCAGCGTGCGAGGGGAAATAATGACTTGCTAGCTGTGTGCATGGTGTTGCAGCCAACCAAACCATGTTAACTCACACAACACGTTCCAATCAATCGCTATTGTAGCACTGTCACAGACTCAGGGCCCGATGTACGTACATTTGCGAACGTAGCGTTATCAGCGTCATGCACAAACCCAAGATTGCGAACGCTGTCAGACCCAAGTTTCCGTCATATTTATCAATCGTTCAATCCTTAGTGTAAACTGCGCCTTTCTCTGCCTTTCTCCGCCCATAAACGCAATTTACAAACGTCCACAACTGAATGGCTGCGCCTACATACAAGCACAGTTGAATGAAGTTAACTGATGACAACATTAAAAAGAATCAAACGTTTAGTGATCATGAAATAATACCATACATGTCAACAAGCAGGGAGATAATGAAGATCAGTAGTTCTACTCAAACTACTTG
>NC_055966.1:14034736-14042236 GCF_018492685.1 Alosa sapidissima
CTCGGCCTAATCTGTCCAATGGAAGGACACGGTACAGCTGTGTGGGCTTGGACAAAACTGCTGTGTGTGAAATTATCGCCAATTTCTGGTGGTGTTTTGTCCTTAGTTTGTGCTCCTGAATAACACTGGCCTGCCTTGAAGCCTCTCTTTACCTCCCTCTCTCTCTCTCTCTCTCTCTCTCTCTCTCTCAGACATTCCATGCAGCAGCAAACCAACAAAGTCATCACAAGCACAAGTCAACTCATCAAACAGCTATCTGATATCATCAGTGGCTCTTCTCGGGTAACTACTGTCCACTTCACCTTGTTCAACTCACATGCATTCTTTGTTTATTATTACCATCATTGCTGGTACATTACAGCTGTTTTTTTTTTCACAGCTATGTTTGTTCCTCTAGGACCACCATACACTCTTTATATACCCCTTTATCTTCTCTATGGTGCAGCCAAAGATGAAATCTATCTGAAGTAATTGTTTTTTTATTGGGTCTGCAGCAAGACCGACTGCGGCTGACCAGGCTGAAGACAGAACTGTCTGAGTCGGTGCAGCGCTATGGAGACCTGCAGAAGGTACAGACGGATTGTCCTCCCAGAGACTCCACTGTCCACTCTCACTCACATACAGACACATACATTCTCCTTAATGCTTTCATGCCTTGTCTTATTCTATCTCATAGTGAATCTGCTGTAAGCACGAAAGGTCACGCCTCAAGTTTGGGACATTTCATTTGGTTGAGCCTGCCAGATATTCTGTTCACTCTAACTCACATACAAACAAATATATTCTCATTAGAATGTATAAATTATATATCCCTTCTAATCTTGACCTTCTAACCTTACCTTGAATCTACTGTTAGCTGGGAATGTTTCTGTTCAGTTCAGTTTTATTCGTCATTGTTAAAGGATAACAACGAAAATGTTGTTCATTTAGAGCCGACTCTATTTTTAATTCTCGGTAATGAAGTCATCAAACCTTTGATACACTATTGCAGTTGGAGGCACAAGAATGCAAGTTGTTCATTAAGTGTTAAAAGTTATCAACTAGAAACTCAACCTTTGTATAGCCTACATGTATCTTGTGTAATATATAAGTAAGTAAATAATGTAATTTAGTTCTCATGAATAAGCAATTGTGATGTTGTGTTTGATGTTTGTGAAAAACACCAAAGATGTCAACATTCTAGCCTATGAAAGAACATTCACTGAGAATGCCACAGCTATGGCTGTGTGGGTACTTCACGTGTGTGCCTCCTGTAAGAGGCCATTAGCATGTCTGTATTCTCTCTATTCCATCAGAAAATTGCGGATCGTTCGAGGGCTCTACTCCCTCCAGCACAGAAAGACAGGAAGTCTGCAACGGTGAGTTTATTTTCTAACCCTCTTCAGCTGTAGGCTTTGTCTCATTGTGAAGCCATGGTACTCATCCTGACATTTGGTAGACATGAATATGTACACTATATGTACAAAATAAAATCTTATTCAAGATTATTCCAGACACTGTCCTTGCTGCTGGGTTGGAAATGGGGCAGTTATGGAAGGCTAATAATAACCGCTATCCATTGATAGCTTTCCCAGTGGACTGTGACCTATTAGACAGACAGACAGAAAAGAAACAGATTACTGTTGCCATCCATGTGTGCTCGTTCCTGTACTGAACACACACTGGTCGGATAGCCCTAATTCTCCGTTTTTTAACTCTATGATGTCCACACGAAATGTAATTTTGGTTTAGAAAAAACATAGCAAAGTGTTTTGGGCAACTATGGCCATGTCCATTTCCCTTGTGAGTTAAATCTTTTCATGCAGATGTCTGGGTGATAGGTGAGGTAACAGATCATGTATGTGTGTTTAAGGCATAGTGGAGGCCCTATTTTGTGATGGAAAGTGTGTAGAAATTGCGCATTTACTAACAGTAAAATTTCCCTTGGGGTGACAGCCCCGAACCACCACTGAGTTTTACACTTTTTGATCTCTTGTTTACGCCCTTGATCACAAGCATACGTTTTTTTTTTTTCGACACATATTGAAGACACAGTAACGCCCCTGGGCTGTGTGCCATTAATGCACTTATAGTTCTATATCATCACTATACTTACTCAGGTAAAGCTATCAGATTGTTCGAGTAAAATCTGATGGGTCTGCACATTGACAGGCCAATTCAGAGACATAATACAAGGAATCATGTGACTATACAGTATATTGGGAGCCTTTAAATGAACGATGTGATAACAATCTACAGGGCTTAATACTTAATAATTATGTGTAGGCAATTAATGTTAGCATTGTTTTTTGCCTACCGTGAAAACTTCCTCTGTACATTTTGAGCTTGTTTTATGACACAGTAGGCCTACATATCTACAAACAGTATCCATGCAAATGAGCTTAGTCGCTAACCCTACATCAAGCACTGTGAGTGTGCTGTATAAGCATCCTGTCTTAAAGGAGAATTCCGGTGTGATATTGACCTAAAGTGTGTTGAAACATGATACCGAGTGTGAACGTCTCATAGCCCATCTCGGCTTGTCCCCTGCACTCCAAAATCTGGCGCTAGTTAGCCGATGCTACCAACAGCTTTTTCAATGGTGGTGCTTCGGCATCGGGCTAGCCATGCAAATAAATCACTGTTTTACACCATTTACGAGGCTCAATGTATCTCCACACTTCATTGGTAGACTTCCGAGGACCCTGACATTTAAAACGAGACATTGAGAACTTTGAAAAAGCACTGGTAGTTTACTTACAAGACGATTTATGCAGACAGTATCTTCACAAAGTTTAGCGTTTGCAGCCATCTTGAATTTAGTCACGATAAGTCGAGCGACGAGTAAGAATGAACAGGTATGATAAGGGATCAGATTCCAAAAATAATTCAGTGGAAATGCATGGATTCCAGTTTCTTCCAGTAGCAGCAACTAGAATCCATGCATTTCCACAGAATTATTTTGGGGGTAAGTTACTTTTTAAAGGAGTAATCAGTAATCAGTAATCAGATTACTTTTTCAAGGTAACTGTGGCAACACTGCCTATATGTAAGTACATACATCAAAGACACACCTGCTGTCTACGTAAAAACATATACATTAAAGAAAAAAAGAAACAAATGTTTGTCATCTCTCTTAACAGAGTTTACAGATCTGTTACTTTAAAAATCACTTTACCATTATCACTGAATGTCACAGTAGCTCTTATGATTGCTAGATGTTATGAAAGCCAGTGTTACACACCAGAGAGCAGTCATATGGCAACTGCCATTGCCTTACGTCCTCAAACGTACTCTCTGGTGTAGTATGTAAAAAATAGCAGAGCATGCACATCTGCAGATCTGGCTATGTATTAATGGCAGTATTCAACCCCTAAATATAAAATATGAAAGAAAAAACAGCATCTCATGGTGTTGACACATCACCTTTGTTCCAGTTATGCTATCCAACACCGTAATATTAATAGCCTTTGACATGTTGATAAGCTTTTCATACAGTATGGCTCATTAGAGGCTGGTCGTTGGCTTTTGCTTTACCTTGGATCCTGTCTATCTGTTCACAGGGGATTGACAAAAATGAGCATGCCACAGAGTGTAAAAGAGGTAAATACAGTAGGTTACATGTTTTCGGAAATCTTCATGGAAACTGGTTTCTCACACTAGATTTAACCAACAAGAGAGTTCTCACACTAGTTAGGGTGGTTTTTACAAAATGGCAAGGTATCTCAAAATGGCCAGGAAGTGACATCAGAACACAGTTCTGTTACAGTATTTACTTTCTGGCCAAATTTCACTTGGCAAAGATACTTGGAACTAAATGATCCCACCTACTGCTACTACAACCTAGCTACCTTAGAAAATCACAAAAGAGTCACAAGACCACATGCACACGTACACACATGCACGCACGTATGCACGCACGGATGCACGTACGCACGCACACATGCATACAGCTGGGCCTGCACATAGCAGAGTGGCAGAGGGCTGTGTGTCGAGCCGTGCATAAGTGTTGCATTCATTTACATCTGTGGAAGACGTGGAGTTGAGCTATTTTTACATTTAGAGCCTCTTCACAGTAGCACTAGGACTATGAATGAAAGCAGCACATGTCCCTTTCACACCTTTTCCATGCCCCCTTTTTTTCAATCGTAACACATCCATTTCTGTACCGCTAGAGGCTTATATTCTTAATTTCTTCTGAATGAATTTTTATCAAGGGCCTTTTTTTAGAATGGCGGACTTTGGAGCCAGCGCAGGCTTATGTAACTGTGATTATGTCTTATTGACTCAGGATTGTTGGTTGGAGGAGAAAGGGAATCCATGAATACGAGCTCTAACCTGAAGTCTTCCCCCATTAGAGTGATTTATCTCCGTCTGAGAGTCGTCCCTGGAGCTCAGAGGGACTTTTCGTCAGGGGGGATTTTTCTCAATGGGAATCATTCAGGGACTCTCAGAGATTGCAGTCCTGCTGCAGGAACTCATTTTTTATGCTTTGTTTTGTCTCACTGATGCTTTCTACCTTGTGTGACCCCCTCTATGCCCTCTTATTATTTATGACACTGGAGATAGGTGCTAGAAATTAAAACATACATATGGCCTGATGGCCTAAACATAAATACAAACCATGGAAAATGGTTGCCCACTCCACACTTTGTCTTGCTGGGGTATCGTTTTCTTCCGCTTGAGTGAATAAGTACATGTTCGACAGCAATTCATTCTGCAGGTTCACTCTGAAAAAGGTTCCCCCTCATTTGCTGCCAAACAGATTGGGAGAGAAATGCCACATTGTTTTGGAGACATTTGCGAGAAGGGAAAGAAGTTTCCTTTTTAAATGACCTCTCCCGAGCCAATGGGCTGGCCACTGGCACCACCACAAGGGCCATAGCTCAATTTTAGAGGCCACCGCTTGTGGAAGGAGCCAATGCCTCTCGACAAAGTAGCTGTGTTTATGTGCAGATAAACAATGCTATTTGCAATGAGTGGGCCGCCCTTTTACAACATGGGCCTTCGCAAAGGCAACCTTCAAAGCACTCAAACTCTCTTTTCAGCATTACACTGAAAGACAGAGAAAGAGAGAGAGAGAGTTAGAAGACAGAGGGAAGTTACAGTAGTAGAGAAAGAAATAAGAGAGAATTGGCAAGAAAGAAAGGAGTATCTGAAAGAGGGGAGAAATCAGCAAATATTGAGTTCAAGAGGGGAAAGAGAGATAGAGAGATTGAAAGTGAGTAGAGAGAGAGAGAGGGAGAGAGAAATCACCTCTGTATCACTCTCTCTGTGGTACTGGACTGGCGGGGTGAGTCATGCTCGGGAGTGCTGAAACTATACGTGCCTCGGTGGCCCCCACCACCGCCATACATACATATGCAATTAGAAAAATTAACAGACCAATGCTCTGCTCTCGCACTGACCCTCTCCCACATATCAGCACAGCGGCAGCGCTCGGGCGAAACCAGATCCTACGCCACACAACACAACACGACACGACGCTGCGCAGGCAATGAATAGCCACTGCCTAGCGCTCACAACTAACAACAGAAGAACAGTGATGTGCGCCTGCTGTGTGTGTCTGTGTGTGTGTGTGTGTGTGTGTGTGTGTTTGTTTGTGTGTGTGTGTGTCTGTTTGTTTGTTTGTCAGGCAGAAACTCCCCCCACATGTTTCTTACAATGACAATACAATGAGTCTTTTTACTTCTGTTGTTTGTCTGACTGACTTCTACATTTAGTTTGAGATAATTATGTCGTGTACAGAGGGAGTCGAGATGACTGCTGATGATGCTGCTGGTACTGTTATGAAACCGGTTTGATTCATCCATTTACTGGTGGGTGGGTTTATAGCTGTGTGTCTGTGTGTGTGTCCCTTTGTGTTGTAGAGTCCACAGACGCCATTTACGGAGCTAAGTGAGGAGGGGGCGTTGTTCGGCACGGCCGGAGGGACCGAGGGTGAGCAGGCCTTCCTGTCGGAGATCAGTGAGGAGGACGTGGAGGCCCTCAGGCAGAGAGAGGAAGCGCTGCTGCAGATCGAGGTAAGGGCCCCACACACACACACACACACACACACACAGACACACACACACACACTCACATACACAGGCAGAGGGACAGAGGGAAGAGGCGTTGCTGCAGATCGAGGTAAGGGCCCCACACACACACACACAAACACACACACACACACACACACACACACACAGCCCCATACACGCTGGCACACACACACATACCACACACACAGACAATTGGTCAGCATGGGTTCGATTCCTGAATCCTTCATTGTGATTTTGTTTCACTTAGGATAAAAATGTCTGCTAAAATGTCTGCTAAACACAAGTCAACTTCAACTTTATCTCACACACATCTCACATACACACACACACCTCACATCACATCTTACCAACACGTCACACATCTCATACACATCACCCACATACACATCTCACCCACACACTTACACATCACACGCACACACTTACACATCACTCACACACACATCTCACACACACGTCTCTCCATAGGGAAACAGAAGCTGCCTTATATGACATATCTGCCCACTGAAGTTGGTCTCCATCACTGTGAAGTGCTGGCTGAGCAGGCAGCTAAAAGCATGTCACTATTACTGGCTGCCCACTGTTTCAGTCTGCTGGCTCCCGATAGCAGCGCTGCCCATCAGACCTCTCACACTGTGCCCAAGTTATCCATCAGGATCAGGAGGCGTCATCGCCATCAGAGCCATCTGCTTACTTAATATGCCTACTGTCAAATGTGTAAGAGACAGGCCATCTCCTCTCCTCTCTACTCTGCTCGACTTCACCTCTACTCTACACTATACTCTACTCTGATCCATCTCTATTCTACTTTACTCTTCTACTTCTACTTTACATCTCTATTCTTCTGCACTACACTGTACAGTACTCCTTTAATCCATCTCTACTCAACTCTGCACTACACTGCACTACTTTAATCCATCTCTACTCAACTCTGCACTCCACTGCACTACTTTACTTCATCTCTACTCAACTCTGTACTACACTGCATAACTCTAATCCATCTCTATTCTACTCAGCTCTGCACTACACTGCATTACTTTACTCCATCTCCACTCAACCCTGCACTACACTTTTGTTACTCATTACACTGGGCGATCATATCACTTCCTGGATTCTGATGACCCGGTCATGACTACAGGGGGAGTGCAACTGAAGTGTTATGCTGCAACAATCAGCTCCCATTGAACACATTCAAGAAATTAGACCAGTCTTTATGATCTAAAAATAAAAATAAAAAGCATATTTTTGCGCTCCGCAAATGGAACACTTCAGTTGTGTCCCCAGTGTAGCCCGGCTGAGTAAAATAGACACTTGGAAAATAGAATAACTGAATAGAATAACTATCCCTTTTCCCACCTTATGACCAACTCAACATCTCTTGACTATACAACATCTGTCCACATGTATCTATATCGGCCCATATTTCTCTCAGCTTTAGGCATTCCAAAGCCAAAGGCCCAGTGTGTTTTTTTTGTATCCT
>NC_055966.1:14047236-14059736 GCF_018492685.1 Alosa sapidissima
AAACAAACAAAAACATGATGCCAGACGGAGCGGCGTGTCTCGCCAGCGTCCCCGTAACCTAGCAACTTTTTATGCACATGAGTGTTGGGGTCCTTGGGCTGTGTCTGCAGGGGGAACATTTGATTTTACATTATAAACCATTTATTCAACAAGGGCAGAGAGAGACATCCTGGGCTTAAGCCCTTTGCTGGCAGTTGCGGGGGAAATGTCATCACTTTTTTGAAGTGCCGTGTGTGTGTGTGTGTGTGTGTGTGTGTGTGTGTGTGTGTGTGTGTGTGTGTGTGTGTGTATGGGTGTGTGTGTCTGTGTGTGTGTGTGTGCGTGTGTGTGTGTGTGTGTGTGTGTTGTATGCGTGTGCGTAAATCTGCTTAACAGTTTTTGTGCTGTGGCAGTGACACTGTGTCCTGCTGCCCTCCGCCTGTGGGCCACCGCAAGACACGAGAAGCATCTCATATCAGCTGCACACACACACACACACACACACACACACACACACACACACACACACACACACACACACACGTATCTGCAGGGAGAGAGAGAAAAAGAGAGGGAGAGAGACAGAGAGAGAGAGAGATGGAGGGAGAGAGAGAGAGGAGCGGAACAACACCAGATGATCTGAGGGGATGTGAATAACTATGTGTGTGTGTGTGTGTGTGTGTGTGTGTGTGTGTGTGTGTGTGTGTGTGTGTGTGTGTGTGTGTGTGTGTGTGTGTGTGGATGTGTGAGCGTGTGTTTGTGCATGTGTGAGTGTGTGTGTATGGATGTGTGTGTGTGGATATGTGAGTACTGTGTGTGTGAGGATGCGGGAGGATGTGGGAGTGTGTGGGTGTGTGTGTGTGTGTGAAGGAGAAAAGAGAGAGTGGAATATTGTCTTGAGCGTGAGAAAAGCAAACGAGAAGTAAAGGGAGCTCTCCAGAGAGGGGAAAAAACACATGAGAGGAAGTTTTACGCCACATTTCTGCCATCTGCCTCAATTTACTTTGAATTTGTTTCAGTTACACACTGCTTTTTACCCTTCTCCCCATTTCTCTCTTTCTTCTCCTTTCTCTCTCTATCCATCCATCCATCTGCCCTTCTGTACCTCCCTCCCGCTATGCTATTCTTCACTTTCATCGTAGCAACTTCACACACTCGTTTTCCACATGTTCTCTGGTGGAGTTCTGCAGACGTGCTTAAGCTTTTGATTTGGATGCACGGCACTGATTGAGTCTTCTGCGCCTCACAGCCAAAAGGAACCACTTTGATCTAGAACGCGACCCCCCCCCCCCCTCCCCTCCCCTTCCCCAAAAATAAAAAATAATAATTATGATGCAAATTTAACAAACATGTCTTGAGATGTTCTCACACCGGCTTGCTTTAATTAGGCTGATGGGAAAACTGTTTGTAAAACATTGTGAGACATGGTGCTCACGTGAGCCCTCCCTCTAAAACTGTGAAGTGAGTGGCACAACACGTGCTGCATTTTTAAATGAGGCGCGATGGCCAACCAGAGTTGGCAGGTGCGGCTCGCCCAATCGATTGTAGTCTCAGAGCTGGTGATGGGGACGGCATAGTCTCCCAACCTGCACAGCACACAGCTGGTCGCTTTGTCCTGCACAGGTGAGCTCTAGGCAAACACACGCTGCCTGTTGACAGCAATCAAAAACTCCACACACCACATATCAGGTTGTTTCTTTTTTTTCGTTTTAACAATGATTAGACATATTTCTTTTTCAACTCAGTTTATTTGCAGAGTTATCAGAGCTCTTGTTTACAGTATACTGTACATGTAGCTCATACTCCCCAGTGATTACACTGACCTGTAGGCCTTGGCTCACAGGCCTGACAAAGCAGCAAGGCAGCGAGGGAGCAAGGTAGCAAGGCAGCGAGGGACCAAGGTAGCAAGGCAGCGAGGGAGCAAGGCAGCAAGGCAGGCTCTTTGCGTCCTCAGCGGTAAGCTGTGTTAGAACCAGAGTAATTTCTCTTTGCCATTGTTCGAACTGACGACCAGTAATTGGAGCATGAGGATGATTGACATTTCAATCTCCTCATGGCTTCAATGGTCACTGCAGCCGACCTGCTCCCTTTGTCTAACTTTTTACAGTGTGTGTTTGTGTATGTGCATGCACGTGTGTGTGTGTGTGTGTTGAGAGAAAATGGAATTGAACATTATGTCCAATACTTTAATATGTTGGTTTAATGTGCAGCATTGGGCCCAATATTCAGTATGTGGATTAATGTTCTGCATTTCTCACTAGTGGGTCACTTTGACACTAAAAGTATGATTCTACGTCTGCATCATGACCCTGTGTGATATCTGTACTGTTCTTTTAAACATGATAATGTAAGGCGCCAGAGTGGATATCACTTGTTGTTGTCTATTCTGTGTCAACAGTCATTTTCGTCATTGATTAAGGTAAACTGAATGTCTCCTGGCGTTGCCACAGTCACTGTATGATTATCTATTTCTTACTGTCGGGTACTGGATGATTCTGTGTCAAGTCAGAGACGCATATTCTGGAGTACGCTGTGCTACGGGTGTGCCTCTCTCCTGTATACAGCCTAATAAACCTTGCATCTTGATTTGTACTTCTTTGTGACTGGATCTCATGTTTCACTTTGGTATATAGTATTTTTACCAACAGTGTGTGTGTGTGTGTGTGTGTGTGTGTGTGTGTGTGTGTGTGTGTGTGTGTGTGTGTGTGTGTGTGTTTCTTTCCTCTCTCAGTGTTCTTTGAAAGCTTGTGGTGGTGAAAGGGCATGATTTCATTAGCCATATGGAATACTGTTTAACATCACCATCTGTACGGTATTTAGTGCATACTCCATCACCTCACTGGCCTCCAGCTGAGGCATGACATGACAGTCCCCCAGGAACCTGGTTTGCTACAGGTCTGTGTGTACAATATACAATTTATGAAGGCATATTCCAGTGTAGACATGCCAGTTATATTTTGATATTCATTTATTTGGCATGTATTGATTAATTGCATTATAATTGGATTACAAGTACCAACAAACTTGTAAAAGTCTACTGATTAAGTAACGTCAGCTGTTTGAGATTTTTACTTCACTACATTTCATGAAGACAATTCATAATTACCATTATGGTGTTTCTAATGGCCTTGAGTTGTCATGCCTAAGAATAACTTTGTTTATATATTTCATTATATTGAAAAGTCTACTGACATTAAGAAATCCAACAGATTCAGACATCAAAGTAGGTTATGGAATAGAATTACAGTATAATGCTATATGGGGTAGAGTTTGCTGATAGTTAGCTGACAAATACTTAAGAGTTAGAGCTAGTTGATAACTGTCAGCTTTTTACTGGTTGTTTCCCCAGTGCCTATAAAAAAGACTGACCAGATGTCACAGGTGTGTGGGGCAGACAACAGTGGCTTTTACAAGCTCTATACAAAATTGCCTGTGGAGATGCTGGCATTCATAAGCACCATATCCTTCCATCAGCAGAGCTTTGACATGACAAACACACAAAGACTGGCATAGAGGTAGTGGAGAGCACAGCGGGAACAAGTGGCTTGGCCAATCAGAAGAGAGTATATTCAGTGTCTTTTTACATGAAATATACCAAACTTGTGGCTAATTGCATAACCTATGTGTGTCACTGGTCTTTAATCATAATTTACTGCATCTGCAGAAGGTTTGGTTCAGATATGGGCACAATTGAATGGAAACACAGTTGAATCATGACTGGCGTCATGGAAACATCAGTAGAGGAAACAAATGTTTATAGATCAGAAATGATGATATGCTCGTTAATTATGTGCAATCAAACTGACAGGCCTCTAAATGCACCAACTCTTAAAATAGTAGGGCTACTTTTAAGGCTTTTTTATGTGTCATAATTACGCAAGTCTGAAAATGCAAATCGGAAATGAAGTGACAATCCAGCGTGAAAGAAGAATTCTTATGGAGAGGATGTTTCCTGCTGGTTTTCAAGAATTAACTTGTACAGTTTTAGTGAAGTTAAGCTTCTCAATAGGTATGTTGTGTGTAATGCGAATAACAAAACCCTTAGGGATGAATCACTCCCTGTGTTGCCAGTTCCACATTTTTTGCTGGCTTTTTTTTCTTCTCTTCATGGCCAGGTTTAGAACAGCATTCACTTCCATTTCACTGTGAGAAAAGAGAGTAGAATGCCAGCCAGGGGAATGAGGAAAAGAGTGTATGTGTGTGTGTGTGTGTGTGTTTGTGTGTGTGTGTGTGTGTGTGTGTGTGTGTTTGTGTGTGTGTGTGGTGGGTTAACGCAGAGGCTGATGTGACAGGTGTTGACAGTGTATGATGGGGAATATGCCAAAATGGGAGGGGAAGTACATCATTTCTCCAGGCACAATCTGGACACACACACACACACACACACACACACACACACACACACACACACACACACACACACACACACACTCTCCCTCTGCTTTTTTCTCTTTCTCCTTCTCTCTCTCTCTCTCACACACACACAGGTGGAGAGACCTCTCTCATCTCCAACAGGTGGATGCACAGTGCACACCTGCAGAGAAACAAGAAAAGAGAATGGCTGCCGCACCACCCTCAGGGTGCCCTGTGCACGTCTGCTCAGCACCACCCTCAGGGTGCCCTGTGCACGTCTGCTCAGCACCACCCTCAGGGTGCCCTGTGCAAGTCTGCTCAGCACCACCCTCAGGGTGCCCTGTGCAAGTCTGCTCAGCACCACCCTCAGGGTGCCCTGTGCAAGTCTGCTCAGCACCACCCTCAGGGTGCCCTGTGCACGTCTGCTCAGCACCACCCTCAGGGTGCCCTGTGCAAGTCTGCTCAGCACCACCCTCAGGGTGCCCTGTGCAAGTCTGCTCAGCACCACCCTCAGGGTGCCCTGTGCAAGTCTGCTCAGCACCACCCTCAGGGTGCCCTGTGCAAGTCTGCTCAGCACCACCCTCAGGGTGCCCTGTGCAAGTCTGCTCAGCACCACCCTCAGGGTGCCCTGTGCAAGTCTGCTCAGCACCACCCTCAGGGTGCCCTGTGCAAGTCTGCTCAGCACACTGCTCCTCTCGTCTTTGTTCCCCTCACAGTCACACAATTGCAGTTTCTCTACAGCATGTGCGCATGCACCGCGAACACGATTCACCGTGCACTTGCACACACACCGCACTACAGGTCGGCAGAGGAGAAGCAATTAAATGAGTAATGGCAGGCAAGCAGGTTCAAACGTTAACTGACATTTTGTTACGGTATGATTGAGCAGACGTCATGGTGGCTCAGTAAATAGTGGAAAATGAAAATCATCCAAAAAAAAAACTTTTTTTTGCCTACAATACCTACCTTCCTCCCAGTCTAGGAATAATCTCTCCAAAAATACCCATGACTCAGAATGTCATTTGTCAAACACGTTTATACACCTTTCCACACCCACACTCTTATTCTCTTCTTTTCATCAGTTTTGTTCTCTCTCTCCCCTTGCCTTACTTTACCTTCTCTCTCTCTCTGTCTCTCACTCTATCCATCTCTGTGTGTATCTCTCAGCTTCCTACACACCTCCTTGCTCAGTCCCCCTCCATCCATCCTTCCTCTGTTGCATCAACTAATCTAATGTTTCGGCCTATTGTACATGGTGTGTGTGTGTGTGTGTGTGTGTGTGTGTGTGTGTGCTTGTGTCTGCTAGTGTACATGTATACAGTTGTGTGTAGGTTAGGGTCAGGCGGCATATTGTTATATAAAAATATACTGGTATATTTTTAAAGAGAGTTATGAAATTAACCTACAGTACTTAGACAGCTGCAGGTTTAGCTAACGCCTACTGCAACTAACTTTGTCCCAGCTTACTTTACTGCAGCATGACTCACAAAATGTTTTAAAAGAACAATTAGTCCACTCTGGAGTGCTTCAATGTTGTCAGTGGTTACTTCATGTGTTTGATGGCAGATTGTAATCAGGGTTCGAATTTTATATTTTCCCTAGTTACAGTTAGGCTAATCCTATACATATCATTGCAAATACACATTTTTTATCTTAATATAACAGCTTTGAAGTCAATTTTAGGGTAAACAAACTTGTAATAGGGGAATCGTTCACCTAGCATAGCCTTAGCATAGCTGGTTAGCAGGTCTCAGACAGAAAACCAGCCTTGCAACTTCAGGTCTCGTCGACCCGGATACATCTCGTTAGAATCGTGAAACATTACCTGGTTAGTAGATATAGCTCTTTAAAGATAGTCTTTGCTTGTTGCTAGTCCTTCGGCTCTGTTAGTGAATGTGTGTGTGTTGTCTGTATGCTACTGTGACCTTGAATTTCCCCTAGGGATCAATAAAGTATCTATCTATCTATCTATCTATCTATCTATCTATCTATCTATCTATAGGTCGATGATATGTATAGTCTCTAGATATGTACAGTATAGTCTCTAGATTCTCTTCCGTCAGAGTCTCTAGGTTTCTCTTCCGTCAATGAAGGCTGAGGTGTTTCTTTTGTGTTTTCTTGTTTTCTTTCTGGGCTCCATCCCACCTCCACATCCCTCTCCCCCAGCAGGGCTTTAGCATTCAGCACAGGGCCACACCGCATACAATTGCTGGAGGGCTTGGAGTGGCATGGAGTGGCTGTTACATATGGAACATGCAAGTCATCTACTGGAGCCTCCGTTTGGCCCTGATTTCTGAGAACAAAATGTGTTTTGTGGTTTGTTAATGCATTTGGTTTTCCTATTTCACAAATGCACCACAAAGACAAACACAAACCAAGGATAACATTCCTTGTCTTTTCTTGAGCTTTGACTTTTGCTAATAGAAGCCATGGTTTGGTAGTGTATTTGAATGTGTCTGTGATCCTTTTGATAGAACATCTAGCATTTCTTGTCATACACACACACACACACACACACACACACTCATTTGACACACATCAGGGCTCCTTTGTTCAACCTCCATTGATGGGATCACAGCGGAGCAGAGTTGACTAGTGTTCTTCCACATGTCTGATGTCTCTGAATGCTCTCTGTATTCTGCCAGTGAATCCTGCTGCATTCCTAACTGTCATGAGCATCCCGTCTAGTTAAAGACATCCTTTCCTTGTCTGCCGGAGGGGAACTTTTGTAAGGCTCTTATTGAAAATACAAGACACGAGTATGTGTGTGTGTGTGTGTGTGTGTGTGTGACGTGTGTGTGTGTGTGTGTGTGTGTGTGTGTGTGTGTATGTCTGTAAGTGTGTGTGTGTGTGTGTGTGTGTGTGCACATGTGTGTGTGTGTGTGTGTGCACAAATGATGGGGCTAGCTTTTTTTTGTCATCTCGATAGATATACTGTAGGGTGTTTTCAAGGTCACAGCATACTGGAATGTGTCGGCCAGCACAAACACACACGTGGCATGAGCTTTCCGCTGGCGTGGTGCCAAGCGCTGGGCACAGGGGTCGGGTGAGCAGGCGGGCAGCGAGGGGAAGAGGATGGCAAGCCCCATGGTGTGAAATGGTCACACTGAATCTGTTTTTCTTTTATTTTCTTCCGCTTGGGGTGAAGGGGGATGGTGTCCTTTCAGGATGACTGTTAAAGCGAATCTCTTTGCACTTTCTCTCTCACTCTGTATCACACACACATGCATATACACACGCACACACACACACACACACACACACACACACACACACACACACACACACACACACACACACACACACACACACACACACACTAACATACACACAGTGTCCTACACACAGTGTCCTCTCTGGCCCTGATAACTTGCTTTCCAGACACGGCTTGGTTCTTATCATCTTGCAGTTTTAATTGCCCCACATCACTTCCTCTCACTATCCCTCCATTTGTACACCATCACACTCTCTCTCCTTCTCCTCCTCCATCACCAACACCTGTCTGTGCACCACCCTCTCTCATCCTCCTCCATCACCACTTGTCTGTGCACCACCCTCTCTTCTCCTCCTCCTCCTCCTCCTCAATCACCACCTGTCTGTGCACCACCCTCTCTCCTCCTCCTCCTCCTCCTCAATCACCAACGCCTGTCTGTGCACCACCCTCTCTCCTCTTCCTCCATCACCACCTGTCTGTGCACCACCCTCTCTCCTCTTCCTCCTCCTCCATCACCACCTGTCTGTGCACCACCCTCTCTCCTCCTCCTCCATCACCAATGCCAGTCTGTCGAAGCCCCTGTCGAATTCCCTCTAATGAAACCAAAGGACACTTCTGCCACCACCTCGCCTAATGAGCCACATTATAGGCCTGTTCCATCTGTAATCTCTCCTTCTCTTTCCAGCCTTTTTGTTGTGTTTATGTTTTCACTGCCCTTGCTTACTTCCCACATGGGTGCAGACAACACAAGTATAAGTGGTGTACAGTCTGACAGCATGGAGACAAGCAGTGGGACTTGTCAACTTATGGAGGCCAAAGGAAGAGCTGTGACTGACATATGTAGTATCGAGTTGCTGTTACAACATTTTCTTTCTTTCTTTTCATTGCATTGCCTCAGATGTAGGGAGAGTGTATGAATGCTCATTTGTGTGCATGCATGTACAGAGGAAAAACAACTAGATTTGTATTAGATTCTCAACAAATTTCCAAAGCATGTCTCAAAATAACTCTATCTTTGAGGTGCTAATTGGAACGGCAATGCAAGTGCTGCAGAGGGAATTTGAGGTAAATACATACAAACCCAATGTGTCCATATGTACCCAGTGCATGCATAAGTACAATTCAAATACCAGTATTTTCCAACTTGATGGTCCTTTTAAATCATCGATAGTGTAAGAGTGCCCTGTTACATTGGCTCTCATAAGTAACTGCTAAACAGGTTGACCGCCACCAGTGCTTTGTGGAATTGAAGGGCTTCTGTTGGCAGCACAGATGGTCAGTGTTTGTGCGGATATCGAGGAAAAAGTGCTCTTACTGCAGGGTGGGAGGTCTCCCTCATAAATAAATTATAACCGTTCTGAATGCCCATTGAATGAATATGCACGTGAACCACCCCAACCCACACACACACACAAATGCACACAAACACACGCATACACCATCAAACCCAAATCTCACACTTATGCACTGTGTTGGCTGGCAGAGGGGCCCATATCTAAATATAGCTGAATGGGCCCAGGACTGTATGAAATATGTAGAGAAGCACACACGTCCAGCATCTTTGGCCTCCGGGGCTGCCCAGTCTCCCTCAGGCATGGGGTCAGCACTGTCTGCACATCACTGGCTGTCTATCACACTGCCCACTCACACTTTCTTTCTCACACACACACCACATGCAGTCACCAGTCACACATAGACATGCACACACACAAACTCTCTCTCTCTCTTGCTCTCTATCTGTCACACATGCACGCATGTATGCATTCACACACACACACACACACACTGTATACCTATCTGAACACATACACATTCTCTCTCTCTCTCTCTCTCTCACTCTCTCTCTCACACACACACACACACACACACACACACACACACACACACACACTCACTTATCTCTCCCTTCCACTCTTCCTTCAGTGATGGCGTCAGCCTTCATTCAGATCCATCCGGCAGCACTGCCAGGCTCAAATAAATGTTTTCATTTTTGCTTTTTCGTAGAGAGGACTCCCCAGGGACTTGGGCTGTGGGGAGTCTTTAGCCTAGCTTCATGGCTTCAGGTGCTGCTGGAGGCCATCTTGGCTCCAGCCAGATGCTATTTGCCAGGAACCGGAATTGCAGAACAATTGCAGACACCTGTGATAAATGGCTGAGTGGCGGGGGTGCATGGGGGGGGGGCAGTTTTGGATTGAGGGGCTGGTGCAGAGCCGAGGGGGGTCCTGCAGGGGGAAGATAGACAGACGTGGGGTGTGTGCATATGTGGTGTGTGTGTGTGTGTGTGTGTGAGAGAGAGTTTGTGTGTGTGTGTGTGTGTGTGTGTGTGTGTGTGTGTGTGTGTGTGTGTGTGTGTGCACACTAGAGCACTATGTTGCTCTGGGCTGCTACATGTACAGAATGCCTCTCAAGATGGTGTAGAAGAATTGTCCATCCATCACTGATGTCTCTGCGAGCTCTGTGTGCTTTTTATTCATTACATACAGTACTGTACGATCACATATTTCAGACAAGCTAATGAATTAAGCCAGGAGTTTTAGTGTTCAGAGAGGAACTTAATCAAGATATTCACTTCACATGAGAACAAAATTGGTATTGCATTATAAAAAAACAGTGTTTCCCACAGAATTGAATTCCATTTGTGGTGTTTGGTTTGCTGAATTAACTTGAATACAACAGTTTTTAACAATTAGCACAGTGTGGTTATTATGCTAACCAGATTCAAGCACAGTTTAGTACAACCTGGAAAATCATTGTGTGGTGGTCAATGTTGATATTGTGGTGGGCCGCCACAAATAAGTCAATGTATGGGAAACACTGCAAAACCACTATAGGTGCCATGGCATAGACCATAAATTATGATACTGTATAAATGCCAAAAGGATGGCCATAAATGTCCTAGCAATGTGCCATAAAAAGGACATTGTGCCTATATGTGGTTGTGCCCCGTCACCCTGAATTAACTGAATGTCTCCGTTGAGCTTGAGTTGGCCGTATAGTCCGCTGCATGCTAGTGTCAGAGGTCTGCCCAGTCTAAATGAAGTCTTTCCACTTGACTGTGTTCACAGAAAGACATACTGGATGTGAGTGCCATCATGAAGGAACTGGCCAGCATGGTGCACGAGCAAGGAGACACCATAGGTAAGACTCGTTGTTTGTGTGGGTGTTTGGGTATACTGTATGTGTTTTTGTCGGAGTGTGTGTGTGTGTGTGTGTGTGTGTGTCTGTGTCTGTGTGTCTGTGGCACCCAGAGATGAAGAGGGAACTTGAAGCCACCAGGAGATGTGATTTTTTCCCCCTTATGATAAACTCCACAACTCCATGTGATCAATGTGATCCATGTGATGTGCCTGTGGTTGCAAGCCTAGGTGTGTGTGTGTGTGGGTTTGCATCTAACACTGAATGTGTGTGAGTGTTCTGTGCTCTTACCTACTCACTGTGCCTCATTAACTGAATATTTTTTCCCAGGTGCCAGAGATTCACTTCCTCTGTAGTACCTGATGATGTCTAAGCGCTGCATTCTTCTGTGGTCACGCTTGTATAATTAATCCTGCACGCCTTGCACCTCTATTCAGCAGGGAATGGAGTTTGAAGACGACCAACTTTACTCCAGAGCAGCGCCTTTCCTCAGAGTGTGTGTGTGGGGGGGGGGGGGGGGGGGGGGGGTATGGGGAGAATACAAGAGAAGAGAGAGAGAGAGGGGGATATGGTAAGAATACAAAAGAAATGTAAAGGGAGAATGAGAGAGGGCAAAATAGTAAAAGTCAAGCGGAGTAATGTAGTGCCTTTGGACCGGTTTTAAAATACCTAAGGCACTTAACATTTATTAAGGAGAATGACCAGGCATTGGGAAATTATTACAACTTATAAAGAATTAAACGACAAGCTTTGGGTAACTTTTGTCGAGTGGTTAATGACATCCTCTCATCTTAGGAGCCACAGCACTTAGATCCAAAGGCAAATATATGATTAAGCACATTACTGGTCCACTTTGCCCTTTCTGGAACGAGGTTTGGGAGAGAACAGGAGAGAACAAGAGAGAACGTTTGAGCTTTATCATTGTAATGGTCAAAGTCATCCTCTATCCTCCACCTCCTCCCCTCCACTCTTCTCTCTCTCTCTCTCTCTCTCTGAAACATTAAAGCAAAAGCATAATTTCTCCCAAGCCCTTTCTCTTACAGAAGAAAAAATCAGGGAAAGGGGAAAAAGCCAGAGCAGTCCTGCTTGGCAGTGCAGGGTAAATCAAAAAGTGAAGGATTTCCCCGCAAATGCTTGCTGTTTTCTATGTTATTTCTCATTCTTTCTTGTTTGATGGGAAACCTTTTTTCCCAGCTGTGCTCCAGCTGAACCACAGCTGAAGATGCTGAAGGGCACAGTTTTATAGGAGGATGTCGAGTTTATGGAGAGTACGTGGCAGGATTTAAGAGGTGGGAGAAGGGTCAACAAAACAACCCACAGGGCCATATACCGTGTATGTGTGTGTGTGTGTGTGTGTGTGTGTGTGTGTGTGTGTGTGCGTGTGTGTGTTGTGTGTGTGTGTGTGTGTGTGTGTGTGTGTTTGTGTGTGTGTGTGTGTGTGTGTGTTAATGAGAGAGAGAGAGTTCAAACTGTAAACATTTTTAAAACTAAAAGTTGTGAACAACACTATAACAGAAGTTGAAACAAGAACTCTCAACAATGCATATAGGGAATTAGAACATTATCCACCAGCCTTATGTGTTTAAATTCTGGACGCATCTCAATGCCAGTCCCAAAAACACACTCAAGTTAATACTTAATTACTGTACTTAAGTAGCATTTTCAGTTATCTGGACTACGTGAGTACAGTACAGTATATATTTTTCTAACAACTTTTTACTTTATTCCCTTACATTTTCACAGAAATATTTGTACTTTCTACTCCTTACAATGTCCAAACTGTCTTGTTACTTTTGTGTTAATGGATTTGAGGCGAGTT
>NC_055966.1:14064736-14067236 GCF_018492685.1 Alosa sapidissima
AGTTTGTCAAGTTTGCAGATGAGTTGTTGTGGTATTATGGTGTTGAATGCAGAACTGAAGTCTATAAACAGCAATCTCACATATGAGTCTCTTTTTTCCAGGTGGGTGAGGGCTGGGTGGAGGGCAGAGCAGATTGCATCCTCTGTAGACCGCTTGGCTCGGTATGCAAATTGGAAGGGGTCCAGGGTGGGGGGGAGAATGGATTTGATATGTGACATGACAAGCCGCTCAAAGCACTTCATGATGATGGGTGTCAGTGCCACAGGGCGGTAGTCATTGAAGCAGGATGGAGCAGTTTTCTTCGGCACAGGTATGATGGTGGCAGCTTTGAAACATGATGGGACGATGGCTTGCTTCAGGGAAGTGTTAAAGATGTCTGTGAAGACATCCTTAAGCTCCCCTGCGCAGTCCTTCAGCGCACGACCTGGGATGCTGTCTGGACCTGTTGCCTTACGGGTGTTGATAGCAGCAAGTGTCCTCTTCACGCTGTCGGCAGAGAGTGTGTTGGAGACCTCACCAGTGTGTTGGTGACAGTCCTAATGTGTTGGAGACCTCACTTTGTCTTTCACTGCCTTCAGTAATGCCAATGGGCCATTGGTGAAATTAATCAACACTGTTAACCAGTTGCAGGGGCCTCCACAATAATAGACAGGTGCTTGTTAAAGTACTCCTTCTCTCGCTGTTGTTTATTTATTTATCTATTCATTTTAATTTTGACAGCTCACCCACAGTGGCATTGCACTCTCCCTCTCACTTGCTGTGTTTTGCATGGAAATGTTGATTGACCTATCGAGCAGATTCTTAATCAATGTCCCTTCCTGCCAGTGGTCATATGTGATTTCCTGAAAGCCTCCGTGCATCTCACATCTCACTGACTGGGGAGTCAACGGAACCAAAGGTCTATAAAAAAAAAGGACACACTGGGAAGATATTATTGACTGACGCTGTGAGCATGAAACATTGTCCAGTGTGACTGTGCCGTAGCTGACCCTATTATTGTCTTTCTGACTGAACCTATCGTGGTAACTTATCTGAACTTATCTGAAATGGATCATACATATATTACATCATCACTCTCACACAAGCACACATGCACACACACGCGCACACACACACACGCGCACACACAACCACACACACACACACACACACACACACACACACACACACACACACACACACACACTCACACACACACTCACATACACACTCACACTCAGTTGCTGCTGTTGTTGTGTGTCCAAGTTATTCCTCCATGCCTTCCATATGGTGACCTTTTTCTGTTATAAAACCTCCCATCATACAGCAGAGATTGAAAAGACAGTATTGAAGTTAGCGGTGAAGGTACTGTATAGGGACAGGACACGCTATGCTTTTTTTTCTGCTATGGTGTAGTAATGAATGAAAGCTTTCCATAACAGCTGTTCTTTTGCCATTCTATTAGGCACAATGACATTAGATGAGGGTAGAGTGTGTGGTTTTTCAATCACTGTAGCCACCCACAAGGGTTGTCAAGGGTGACAGAGGGAGGTCAACATTTACATCCCCATATACAAGGAAAATGTTTCCTTTTAATGTTCAGCTAAATGGCCATTTCTTTTCAATCCCAAGAATGAAGACAAACCTTCTATGTTTAAATTAAGTATAACCTTTGTTTAAGGTACAGTATACATATATATTGTAAAATGCATAGTTTCTGGTACAATGGGAGTCGTATCTATCAGGATGATATTAACTGAATAAATACGATATAAATATACACACAAATCTACAAAAAGCCAGAGATGAATTGCAACACAGCATGAGTAAGGGACACAACTATAATTAATGTCTTGGGGATATGTCACGTCTAAATTCTGTGTTTGTTTGTTGCTCTGTTTGATTGTTTTATTGTGTTAAGCTGTCAGGCGGCACATTAAAGAAAATGACAATTGCTTGCTGAATAATGCACTGGTGTATATTTTACTTTGTTTTGTATTTCTTTTTCACCTGCCATGGAGAACAATGTTTTATTTTTACATTTTTATGCTGAAAGCTTATTTGGAAACATGTAGAATGTTAGTTATCTTGACCGTATGTTTCCGGATATTTGGACTGGATGTTGCATTTGGATTCAGTTGATGTGCATTATCCCACCTTGGCATCCTGCGTTCAACAGTGTGCACATATTGAGTGCAACAGTATATTGGAAAGAAGGTGCAGGTATATCTCTGTGGCATGGAATCGACTCAGTCTTTGGTCCCTGTGGGCCCGACAGAATGAATTGTGGATATGTGTGTGTGTGTGTGTGTGTGTGTCTGGATATTGGTATCTAAGTCACACTCACATGTTCTCAGAGCTTTGGAGAAGGTGATCAAGGACACACAGAAGATATCTGGAGTGGGCGCGAGAGAGAGATTTTAGAAGTGTGCACTTCAGCAGTGATGAGGAGGAGAATGAGGCCAGTCATATTGTGGTATGACTGCGTGTAGCCAACTGTAACTCCCCCTGTCTCTCACCA
>NC_055966.1:14072236-14119736 GCF_018492685.1 Alosa sapidissima
TAACTCAGCAAAAGAGAGAGCGGCAGGCTGACGTTCTCAGTAAAACGCCCAAACTGTCCACTTTTTTCAAAAGTATCGATTGTCCTGACGAGGATCAAAATAGTAATATGTCCATGTCTAGGCCTACTACCCCTGTCCCTGACAACAACGTTACCGTTATCGGCTCCGAAACCTCCTCTGCTGCTCCTGCCGAAGTGTCGTGCTGCTGGAAGAAGAGGCATGTGAGCCGGGCTCATCAAGGGCTCTTGACGATTTAGGAGACAGATCTGACTCAGTGACGTGTTCTCCTAGTAAGCATAGGCCTGAAGAGATAGCTATATCTACTGATATTGCATGTTGGGGTAATACTAATATTATTATTAATAATAACAATAATAATATATTTTTTTAAAATGGGGGGGAGGGGGGCCTCTGGGAGGCCTCTGCCCCGGATGACCTTAACCTGGCCCTGGTTAAGCCTCTCTCTCTCTCTCTCTCTCTCTCTCTCTCTCTCTCTCTCTCTCTCTCTCCTCTCTCTCTCTCTCTCTCTCTCTCTCTCTCTCTCTCTCTCTCCTCGTCCCTCCACAGGCATAGCCAGGGAGTGAAGAGAAACAGCTTTAAACAGATTAATTGTCTTTTTTTTAATCTTATACACCTTCACGTTGTCTCTTTCTGCATCTCTCCCTCACTCAGTTCCTCCCTATTTTCTCTTTAACTCTACCTACCCCCATCTTTCCTTTGCTTTGCTTTGTTTTTTTTTATACTTTTAACTCAGCTGCATTTCTCTCCCAACACTACAGTGACCCTATTGTCAATTAAATTCCAGTCTGGCTTTTCCTGGAGACTATGCATGCGTGCTAGCCAGACACATGCCAGAAATACACTGAGTCTATAATTTGTCTCATCACTCCAAAAAAGCAAACTCTCTCTCTCTCCCTATTCTCTCTCTCTCCCTCTGTCTCTCCCATCTGTCTCTCTCTGTCTGTCTATGTCTTTCCCACCTCTCCTGTCTCATCCTCTCTCTCTCTCTCTCTCTCTCTCTCTCTCTCTCTCTCTCTCTCTCTCTCTCTCTCTCTCTCTCTCTCTCTCCCCTGCCAGAGCTGGTAAATGTGACATGACGGATGTGGCGTGTGTGAGCGCGCTGAAGGCCCAGGGGCCGCCATGAAACATGATTGTTCATTAACACGTCGGCCGCGCCGCACACTACATCAGAATCAACAGGAGGATGAATAGAGTTCAGGCCCCGTCGCCAGCATCAGACCTCAATTATCATACTTCATTTCTCTCTCTCTCTTTCTCTCTATCTCTCTCTCTCTCTCTCTCTCTCTCTCTCTATCTCTATCTCTCTCTATCTCTCTTTCCCTCTCTCCTTCTCATTCTTTTCCCCTGACTGTATATCTCTGTCTCTCTCATTCTGGCTCTATCTATATGTCTTTCTCTGTGTCTGCTCATCTCTCTCTCTCTCTCTCTCCTCTTTTTTCTTTTTCACTTTCTCCATTAAATGGCCATTATGCAGGGAGAAATGGCAACGTCAAGTGACTCCTGCGGTGGTTTCTCTCCACAACTGCTTCTGTGAATCCCTGAGGCTCAGAGTGTGGTTATGAATGTGCTGGTGTGTGTGTGAGTATATATATGTGTGTGTGTGTGTGTGTGTGTGTGTGTGTGTGTGTGTGTGTGTGTGTGTGTGTGTGTGTGTGTGTGTGAAATAGAGAATGATGAGAAACATTTTCACACTACTCTGCTCTGAGTTCACACCAGGCAGTCTGTAGCTTTTTTTCAGAAAGAGGAGCTGTGAGCCCACTGGAATGATGTGTTCACCAACTGTGTGTGTGTGTGTGTGTGTGTGTGTGTGTGTGCATGGGTACATGTGTGTTTGTGATTGCATGTGTGTATAATCCAAATTTACCTTTGCTCCCTCTACACAGAAAGAGAAAGAGATCTAAAATGGTGTTATATAATTCACACACACACACACACACACACACACACACACACACACACACACACACAAGGCTAATTTGTAGTTGGCCTTGGTATTAAAAGTAACTTATGAATACTTTGAATACTATGAATACTAGTGTATTTTGCTTTTCCAACATCCAATTTTAGATTTAAAATCTGAATAAATACAAATTAAAAAAGTGTATTGTTTAATAGAAATATTAGGTACAACACATTCAAGCACTGTTCACTTTAATCTACTATTTCTTGGTTTAAATTAGTAATTTATCTGGTGCACCACCACTGCTTGTTATGAATCATTTAAAATGATTTTAAACCAAAGTAATGGACACAAAGTACAGAATGTTTGATTCAAGTTCAGCGTGTGTTGATGCAAACTATTTGTTTCTCAGCAAATGCCACGATGAACGGTAACAAATAGGCTAGCTATGTAGGCTAAAGTCATATCGTAGGGAGTTTATTATTTCATTTTGGCAAGTAGTCGTGTAATAAGCGGGATAATGTATAGAACGCCGGTCATTACTGGGAAAATAAGTCCCTTCAGGGAAAGACCCCTCCCTTCAGGGAAAGACCCCTAAATACTTGACACCACCTTTGTGTGTGTGAATGTTAAATGGCTTGGTGCATGATGGTATGGAGTAGGTATGCATTTGTGTTTGTGTGGGTACGTGTGCGTGTGAGCATATTCAGTGAATGAATGAGTGTGTGTGTGTGTGTGTGTGTCTGTGTGTGTGTGTGTATGTGTATGTATTGCGTCTGCACAAGAGCCCGAATAGAGACTTCCGGAACCACTAGGCTTTGTGTCATGTTGCCCGCTATGGCCTGGAGCCTGTGCTTACGAGCAGCTTCTTTCTACCATCATAATCAGGCGGCTAGGGATGAATTACACACACACACACACACACACACACACACACCTCATGAGCTGGTGGCCGGGGATGCTGAATTTTATGTAAATTCACACGTAAGCCGATTACAAGTGAGCCAGCCAGTCACACGGCAAACATTATTTATTTTATGGACTTCCAGTTTCCCAAACAGATGAGATAAAGGTGGGGGAAATAATGTGACAGTAATCATCTCGACTAATATTATGGCTTCATAAGGACATTTCTCATGTCAGCCAAGGTAAATAGCTTTTCCTTGCTGCCCAGAGCCATGCAATTCTCTCATTGATTTGAGGGACGGTGGGTCCATGGGTCATTACCTTGACATGCAGGGGTTAATCTGAATTTCTATGAGCTTCTCTGAGATAACAAAAAAAAAATACATGAATGCTGCTCACGATGTGAGATTGGCCTGCGTTTGGCATTTGGATGGTACTAAATTGCTATGAAGCCTCTTTGCATGGTCTGGTCTAAAATATGAAAGGATGGGGAAAAAATCTATGAAGACCTTTTTCTGTTCTTTTTGTCAGAATCATTTTCACATCTGTAGTCAGGTCTGAGCTGCAGGTTAGCTGCGTAGGGAAACAGTACCTCATGCCGGGCCCCTCGAGGAGTCTTCCGTGGTTGGACTCACCACCGGGTCAATTATGCACGTCAAATGGGCCAAACGTGAGGGCAAATGGGCGTGTAGAACGATGCCTTGTTTGGCTGTGGCGGCTCCTGACACACTGAGTGCATCGGTCTGAAGCACACAGGCTCAGTGGTGCATGTTTGTCCTTAGCTAGCTTTGCTAATGCCATAAAAGTGCTCTTGAGAGTAGCCTGTAATGTTTTCTCGCAGTGTTTTATTTGGCTTCTGAAAAGAACTGTTGTATAGGGTCCTCCATTATCATGTAGAGCAAATTGGAAATTGTCTGTGGGCTGTGTGGCTCTGTTTACTTCAGAGGTAGAGAGATAAGAAGTCAGAGGTTTACTCTTTCACTCTAATTTTCTTTCCTGCTATTGATTTCTTAAAGGCTAATAGTGCCCTGTTACTAGGCCTATGCTATGCACACACTATTGCTACATCTTTGTGCAACATTTCTTATTGAAGTTGCACAATGATCAAGAATCCATTCTGAATCCCAAAACATACACTCCATGGCATTCATACAAAGTGAAAGAAGGGCAAGAAAAGCAAAAGGAAGTGTGAAAACCTAGGAAAGAATAGTTATTCCTAATTAAAAATGCTCAGGCATATATTTTGTTTTATATATATATATATATATATATATATATATATAAGCCTCAGTATTTCTGTGGGTATAAATGCTAGTGTCTTGGATGAAAGATTGAGGACATCTGGGGTTAGTTTGACAGCAATACTGTTGATGGTGGTTGTTGAGAGTGACTAATGTGTATTTGTATACAGTGAGCCAAATTCAAGAAGAGTGTTTAGCCTGTTTGTAAGAGAAACAATTAAATGTACTTCCAACGCCGACCCAGAGAACAACAGCAACTTCCAGCAGGTCAGAACATGTTGTCCAGAACACCTGAGGTGGAGGCCAAGTGATGATAAAGATGATGTGGTCTGCGTCAGATCAAAATGTAAAAAAAAAAAAAAAAAAAACTATATCACTAATGTTAGAGTTAGATAGAGTTAACATGCTAGCAAGGTAGCTGGTGTCTGTAAGGCTTTACAAGTTTTTTTTTTCAATATTCAGATTTTCAGAGCATTTCAGATAGCAAACATATAGCAGATATTCAGAACGCTGTATTGCTCCTTCTGTGTAACATAGTGCAGTCCTGGAATCCCAACATTAAAGCATGACATTTAAACCTGTTTTCGGCCATAATCTGGACCAACATCCCCACGCATCATCAGAGTCCTGTGCATTTTCATAGATGAATGGATTTATAAATTGCATAAGTTGCCAGACAGGAGATCCAAAATTACAGTTCTGTTTGCCATTCAAGATCATCTATCTCTATGGACAATAGTATGACTGAGGAAATAGAATCCCTTATCACTCTATGACTCTCATTCATAAGCATTTAAAGAAAGGAAAGAGAGAGGGATCCTCTCTCTCTTCACCTGTTTTTCGTAATCTCTCACTCCATCTTGTGCATCTTTTGTTGTATGCTAGTGTGTGTGTGGGGGGCAGAGAGAGAGAATACATATGCATGTTTATAGCCACTTGCTCTGCCTGATCTAGAAAATTACAATTCTTAAAACTGTGCAACAGTTCCATTGTGTAGAGCTGTAGTCTTGGTGCACCCTGCACGTTTGCCAGCTCTCAGTGAATAGGACCAGAAACTAGGGAGACACGCATTGAGAACCAGTACCAAGAGACTGGTAGCGAGAGAGGGGGGGGGGGGGGGGCTCGGGTGAGAGAGTGAAAGTCTATGAAGGCGCAGTTTAGGAGAAAATGTAAGAAAGAAGCTGAGGAGTCTGTGGTGACCAGCTGCAAGAGAGGAGATAGCAGAGAGAGCCTTTTAATTCTCAATCCCCACAGAGCCTTTGAAAATTACCAATCTTCTTATCACACATGCTGGGCTGCTTATGCAAATTGTTGTGGAGTGGAACGTTTAAACGGAAAATTACTCGACAGCATTTTTTACCCCTCTCCTCTTCTCGCTCTTTCTCTCACTGCTGTGCTCTCTCTCTATCTCTCTCTCTCTCTCTCTCTCTCTCCTCTCTCTCTCTCTCTCTCTCTCTCTCTCTCTCTCTCTCTCTCTCTCTCTCTCTCTCTCTACATACACACATACACACTCTATCTATCTGTCTCTCTCTCTCACTCTCTGTCTCTCTCTCTCTACATACACACATACACACACACTGTCTCTCTTGCTCTCTCTCTATCTCTCTCTTTCTCACATGCACACACACACTCTTTCCACAGAGAAAGCCTGTTTCGAGTCCCAGATAAGGAGATGAATTGCTCCCTGCGCTTTGAAGCGAGGCAGGATTTAAAGGCTGCAGCCCGGCTCTGCTCTGCTGCTGATGCCCCCCCCCCCCCCCGCTCTCTCTTTTTCCCTCCCTCTCTTTCTCTCTCTCTCTCTCTTTCCCTCCCTCTCTCTTTCCCTCACTCACTCACTCACTCGTGCCTTTGTAGCAGCAAAACGGGCTGGAAGGGGAAAGAACTAAAAGCGGAAGAAAAGCATTTCAAAACAACATAGATTCTGTGCTCTCTGGCGTGCCCCAAGCATCCCCAGCGCCCACGGCGACAGGCTATGGAAATAAATATTTACAAACATATGCAGCTGCCGAGAACTCCGTTCTATTTGTTCCCATTTATTTTACCGATGTTGAACTTTATTCTTCCTCATTTCTTTCACAGTATTTTTCCAGTATATTTATTTCAAACTAAGATAAGCAAGCCATTGGATTGGACGATGGGGCATGGCAGAGTGAAACAAGGCTGTTTGAATATTTTAGGCAATCTCTAACAGTGGACAGGACACAGAAAGAAATTAGCTTGGACAGAGAGAGAGGAGAGAGCAAATACAGAAGAACATAAAGGTGGAAAGGTGGAAGAACAAGGAAAAATGAAATGAAATTAAATGAACGGGTGTGTGTTATTGATCTTTGGAATTCTCTCATCCCCTTCCATTGACACTTGACTCAGACCCCATCCATACCCGACTTTGAATGGGAATATGGAACTCAACTCCATATAGGCTGGTTTACTGTGCTATATAAATAAATGTTATTATTATTATTATTATTATACTGTAGGCTGGTCTACTGTGTCTTTAAGAACATTACTATTTCATTATTTGTACAGATCATATTTTCTTAGAGTATCTTATAATGTCGAGGTCATATCAATGTGTCAATACCTTCACATTATGTCAGGCTGACAGAAAAAAAAATCATTAGATTAAATTGAACCCATGATATACAATTTATACTAGTCTATACACACTATGACATTGTATGACCTTTCCCTTTGTTATAGGTGATTCTAAAAGCTTCTCTCAAGAGTGATTGATGTATTTAATTGGCATGTCTAATATGTGTGTGTGTGTGTCTGTGTGTGTGCATGTGCATGTGTGTCCACAGAGGCAACTGAGGAAGAGGAAATGCTACCTGCTGTTAGCCGGAGCTCTGTTGTTAACCCTCCTCGTCATTATCATTGCAATCACAGCAAGAAAATGAGAACTGGCCAGCAAGGTATCTAAACACACACCACACACACACACACACACTCACCACCTACACCACACACACCACATGCGGGCCTCACCCTGTTATGCTTTGTGACTAACTGTTTGTCCATGGATGCTGAAATGATTATGCTGCGTGCTCACTGTCCATTCTGCTGAGAAACAGGCCGCTGTTTCAAGATAGCTGCCATGCCAAGAATAGCATTGCTACTGTTGCTTTTCATTAAGTATAGAGAGACAATAGTCATGGTCAGGAATGGATTTGAGAGGATTTTTTTTCAGCTGTTGGGTGGGGGGATAATGGGCCTCAATTTGATCTTTGATGTTTGCTCTCTTGGGGCCTTTTTAGCTCCTCCGACTGTAACTCTTCCATTGCAAAAAAGAGCAGGAGTATAATGTTTCCTCATCATCATGTGAAGTGTGTGGTCATCTCTGTGATGGATTACACCCCCCTCCTACACACACACACACACACACACACACACACACACACACACACACACACACACACACACACACACACACATACACATACATACACACACACACACTCTCACACGCCAGACGCACACACACACACACACACACACACACACACACACACACACATACACACACACACACACACACTCTCACACACGCCAGACGCGCACACACACACACACACACACTTTACTTCTTTACTTGTATCCAGTCATGTGATTCTGTTGACAATAACAAAGCAGCAGCACAGCACACAACACCTCCTCCAAATGTGTTGACTTCCTATAAAGGATGAAATTGAGCAGTATTTAGTCAGTTGTTTTGCTTTTACTTTTGTAAATCCATCAATCCTGAGACCCCTAGTGACCAGCCTATGTACGTGGCCCAGACTTATATAAAAATATTAGCACATATGAGAACATATTGGCATTTGTAACCAAGACTACAAATCTGCTGTACAAGACACTGATATTTCACCAGCTTTGTTAAATAGGCTTCCTATAGACATGGATCAAAACAACAGCCTACTTCCAGTATGAAAACATTCGTATTGCTCTCATCAGTGATAGCAATATCAGGTCTGATGGCATTTGTGTCACAACACACACACACACACGCACGCACGCACATGTGTATGTGTGTGTGTCTGTGTGTATGTGTATGTGTGTGTGTATGTGTATGTGTGTGTGGTGTGTGTGTGTGTGTGTGTGTGTGTGTGTGTGTGTGTGTGTATGTGTGTGTGTGTGTGTATGAGTATGTCTGAGTGTGTGCGTATGTCTGAGTGTGTGTGTATCTCTGAGTGTGTGTGCGTGTGTGTGTGTGTGTGTGTGTGTGTGTGTGTGTGTGTGTGTGTGTATCTCTGAGTGTGTGTGTGTGTGTGTGTGTTTTAAGTTAAGGGCTATCTGCAGGACTTTCATCTGCACACCCTTCCTCCTCCTCCTCCTCCTCCTCCTCTTCTGTAGAGGCTACACCTCTCTTCCTCAGTGTCCATTTTTATTCAATTTATTTATCTTTGCACTTCTGTGAACCACATGAACCACTGTGAACTACTACTGTATACTTTTATTTCTCCCACTCGTTCTCTCTCTCTCTCTCTCTTTCCCTCTGTCTTTTCCCCTCTATCTCTCTCTCTCTTTCCCTCTGTCTTTTCCCCTCTATCTCTCTCCTGTCTTGCATATAATTGCCGAGCGCTGGGGAGCAAGTGAAAGGCGATACCATCTTTAATTAACTGGCTCCTTGCTGCTGATAGTTTAAATGAAGTGAAACAGAGAGTAGAAGTTCTCTGAACTTTGCTTTAGTGACTCTGTGATCATATCACAGGCTACTAGTGTTGGGGCACCTGTCAGTCAAAGTGGCATCCCGTGGCACCATGACCACAGGTCTTCCACACTACAGATATGTGTTTGATTTTACTGTCCATCAGTTGACCCACAAAGGCAACAATTTCAGGGGCATCACATCGCTCCCTTTACTCCAATGACACTTTTTTTGTTCCTGAATGCCTGCCGCATTCATAGAATGTTCTAGGCTGTGTAACTTCAGCCACTTACTTACTTACCATATTGCTGCTGCTTAAACTGAAACAACTATTGCTAAAGGTGCAAAGTAAACATATATATCTAAATAACTATTTTAAAATATATTATGATTATCTGCATAATGTGCATTATGTCTCATTATGTTTGTAGCAAATGCATGCAAATAACAACAAATGCTATTATCATTCCATAATCCAAAATTTTCATTTAAGCACCATCATGTACTGATAGCTATGTACGTGCGCACACCAATTGCAATACATAGATGCAGTGCAGAGGGAAGGGCAAGGTGTGAGTTAAGGCCCAGTGGTTACAGCTTGGATTATGGATTAAGAGATTCCATTCCATTCCTGTTAATATCAATCTAATAATAATATTCAACTGCCAAATACTACAGGAGCTAGTTAAAAACCTAAACATATTTACTGAGGCACGTGCCCTAGTAAAAGGGGTCTAGCGATGGCCGTGATCAATATTAACAACAGTTCCAAAGGATAGTCCATAATGGGCTCGTACGAGACTCAGTGTGTTCCTGCTTTGATGAAAAAGGCTATTGCATCTGGCTATTGCTCAATGCATGTGTGGCTCTCTTGTCCATTTTAGACAGAGGTGATTTCTTTAAGACTGCTAGGAAAGCTCAGCTTCCCCTAACATATCAAAAAGTTAATGGTCAAATTTGTACTATTGTGTTGACTGAAAATGTGTTAGAACACATTCATCTCGAAGACGAGTTCGTTCAGAATCAGCTAAATATAGTCCAGTCCGGGCTTCTGCTTGATGATTGGAGGGTCTGTTGAAAGACTAGGGTGGCCATCCTTTCGTCCGGACAGTCCAGTTCTTGAGCCCTCTGACCGGACAGAGAGAGATTTGGCATGAGTGGCCATCTGTCCACATTTCATGAGCCGATAGGCTACTCCTCATTTCATGGCTTCTGTACTCAACACTGTGTGTTGACTCCTTTCCACAAGCATACATGCAAAACACACACACACACACACACACACACACACACACACACACACACACACACACACACACACACACACACACACACACAGTGGCACTTGTTGCTCTTGTCTGCAGCATGTTAGCGCACACAGCACGTCGTCAGTTTTCTCACCCAGGTTGATACACCAGGGTCATGGATTATCGCTCTGCAGGGTTCCATCGCAAAATCATACTTGCAGATGAGGTGTGATATCAGTGAAGAAGCCTTTGGCGTGTGTGTCTGATTATGTGCATGTATGTGTTTGTGTGTGTCTATGTGTGTATGTGTGTGTGTTTGTGTGTGTGTGTGTGTTTGGAGGAGGAGGATAGGCGCGCAGTAGGTGGGTGGCAAGGGAGAGTGGCAGCCGGCTTAAGCAGAACTTTCTGGAAAACTTCCACGCAAGAAGTAGACTTAAGCCTCCGAGAGTCTGCCAGTCTCCGCTCAGAGAAGCAGCTCCAGACGCGTGCGAGGAAAAACCAGGAAGAGGGAGAGAGAGGGAGAGAAAACATCAGTGGTTTTAGCAGAAAAGAAGGGCTTAGCCTGAGCGAAAACACCACCAAGTGCTCTTCTGCTGATGGGTGATTGTTTTGTTTGGCTGTCCAGCAACACACAGCTCTATAAGGGGAGAGAGAGAGAGAAAGAGAAAGAGAGAGAGAGAGAGAGAGAGAGAGAGACTTGTGTCAGAAAGTGAAGAAAAAAACAATAAAAAATGATGAGGGATACAGGTAGAGCATGAAAAGACTACAGAGAATATGCTAATCTCAAATATAATAAGAGGCAGATGGAAAGAGGAAGAGAGTGATTGACTGAACTATGTTGGGGGAGAGGAAGGTATATGGTGGTGTTGGGGGAGAGGAAGGTATATGGTGGTGTTGGGGGGGGGGGGGGGGGGGGGTATATGGTGGTGGTGGGGGAGAGGAAGGTATATGGTGGTGTTGGGGGAGAGGAAGGTATATGGTGGTGTTGGGGGAGAGGAAGGTATATGGTGGTGGTGGGGGAGAGGAAGGTATATGGTGGTGGTGGGGGAGGGGGTATATGGTGAGGAAGGGAAAGGTGGAGGGAGTGGTGAATGCAGACTTCCATACATCAGTTTAATGAGAGTGACTGACAGAAAGAGCTGGAGCTCTGCTTTGCCTCTCAGATCAATATGCAGGCCCGTTATGGACCACTAAATAATGTCATAACTGCCATCTGACACTAATTTCACAGAATGATGTTACCTGAGCCACCCCCACATCTTGTTTACAGAGTAATTTTAGCAGAAGATTATTTTTTTAATTATATCAATGTGTGTGTGTGTGTGTGTGTGTGTGTTTGTGTGTGTGTGCACTCTTAAAATGAATGTGTTGAAAACAACATAACTTGCGTTGTTTTAACACATCTATGGGGACAACACATTCGTTTTAAGTGTGTATGTGTGTGTGTGTGTCTGTGTATGCTACCAACACTGTGTAGTGTGCGAAGCTGTTGAGGAAGAAAACCTTTTAACTTTCTAAGTTGAACTAACACAACCAACACAATGATCCACAACCAGTGTTAGTCATAATAGAACCTAAACGTATCAAAGATCAACCAGAACCTGTAACAGCAGCTGAGTGTTGCAGTCACAAGCTGAGAACCGGTCAGAGCCAGAGTTGAATGCACAGGACTCATGGATTTCTTTAGCGACTGATGGGGGAAGTGCTGTTCTAATGTGAAGTATGCATACACATTAAAGATGAGGTCAGGGATGTTACGCAACTTCAAGCCCACATCATCTCCTCACGACCGCTAGCTGCCCATTCCGTGATTGCACTATACACAAAAAAATATGTCTCTGTAGGCAGCATGGTGAAAGTGCTGTTCTGATGTGCAGTATGCATACTTATTAAGGAACATGGGGAAAGTGCTATTCTGATGAAGCAGTATTCCAAGTTTTGCCTTTATGTACCATGTTAAAAGCTTTTACGTTTGTTTCAGTAGTAAGTAGTAGAAGAAAAGTAGAGGAAAGCACCAGTACTATTCCCCAGATTAGAGTGACATTGAGATGGTTATTTTTTCACTAAGTGAATTTGATTTTCATCCATTCAATTTAGGTTTTGTCTGTGGACTGTGTAGGTGTGTGTCTGTGTGTAGGAATTTAGTAAACATTCTCTGAGGAGTTTGTTTCTCTCCTTCTCTACCTCTCCCTTTCTCTCTCTCTCACTCTCTCTCCGGTGCTGTGTTTATGGCGGTGTGTCTGTCTAGTTGATCTCCTCCTCTGAGAGGCCTCAATTAGATTGGGATGATGAATGCAGGGCATTAGTGTCGCTGAGGAGAGAAGTGGAATGACTGAGGGCGATAAAGGCTGATTACTCTTCGCCAGGTTTGCACGCAGGCAGCAGGTGTCCACGGGCACAAAGACCCACGTCAGTGGAACTTGCTATTTTACGCACAGATACATCAGCCATGCAAAGTGGCCCAATTCCGTCAGTACCCAAGCCTGCTTCGAAAGGCTGAGCTTCATAATGATGTAGTGTCCGTTGTAATATTTTGGCTTAATTATATAAATATGTTTATAATGGAAACAAATGATGGTTTAAAGCAAGTCCTTCAATTTGCTACTTAATTTCAAACATAAGCATGAAGCATATACATTGCTTAAAAGAGAGAAAGAAGCCATCAGAAATGAGTGCTTCTGAACAAGCTCACTTTTGGTTGATGAAATTCAAGGAACACTTTTTGAAAAGGTAAAAACAAAAATCATAAAACTAAGGCAGTGAAAAGCAATGATTGCTGATTGAGCTTTTTAGAGAAGTATGAAAAGAGGTCAGATTTATGTAGGTATACGTAATTATGTTTTTATTGTGGCACTGACTTATACAACATATGCCATGTTTCAAATGGAAAATTAAGGCATCACATAAAATAGAGAATATATCAAATCTGTCACGGTTGCAGGGGAGAGCTGGACCCAAAAACAGGGCAAGTCGAGACGAGGGAAGCTTGAAGCGAACAGGAATCTTTAATCGAACTTAGCAAGCCACAATACGAACAACATAACATCAATGACAGGCGGGGGACTGAGGGGAGACAGAGGGTTTAAATACCCAGGGGTTAACCGGGCACAGGTGAACAAGGAACGGTGGAAACCATAATTAAACTAACAAACTAACGAGGATCAGATGAGGGGCGGAGAACATGGAACAGAAACACAAACAAAGAAGCACATGGCACAAGACACAGGAAGTAAACAAAGCAAACAGGAAGACACAAGAGGAGCAGACATGATGGGAAAAACACTAGACAAGGGAAACAAGACAGGAACAGATCCTTACAAAATCACTTTCATACTGTATCTCTTAATGATAGTTATGTTTGTACTTGTCATTAAAAAAGTCATGCAAAAATCCATGTAACACTTTGTTTTAAAGGTACAGTACAGTCTGTATCCCTTGCATATGGTTGTTGCCATTGAAATTACACTCAGTTCAAGCCACTTTGTTGTTGTTTTTGGAGGGTTTGGGTTGGAGGGTTTCAGAAAGGAGTGTACACAGAAAGTGGACTTTGAGGAGCAATCTGATGAATTAGTTTCATTTAGATTAGAATCATCTTTAATAGTGCAATAGTTACCGGTAGTAGCAAACAAACCTGTCACTAAGTATTTAATAGATAATCAACAAACAAGTATATTTGTCAGCTACTCACGAAGCATCCATTACCTCACGCCATATCCATTGATTAGCAAATGGTCCATTTAAACCAAAGCTCACTCTTTCGCTCCTCTCCTCTCTTCCCTCTCTCTCATAGGCTACACACACACATACTGTACAGCTCTACACACACATGCACCCATATACACACATATGGCGCTACACACATGTGGTGTCAAATCCAAATTAAATAATACAACATCAAAAGAAGTCCACACACATACAGCCCTACACACACATACAGCCATACACATATTGCCATACACACACATACAGCCATACACACACATACTGCCATACACGCACATACAGTCATACACACACATACTGCCATACACACACATACGGCGCTACACACACATACAGCCATACACACACATACAGCCATACACACATACTGCCATACACACACATATAGCCATACACACACATACTGCCATACACACACATACTGCCATACACACACATACAGCCATACAGACACATACTGCCATACACACACATACAGCCATACACACACATACAGCCATACACACACATACTGCCATACACACACATAGAGCCATACACACACATACAGCCATACACACATACAGCCATACACACACATATAGCCATACACACACATACAGCCATACACACACATACTGCCATACACACACATAGAGCCATACACACACATACAGCCATACACACACATACAGCCATACACACACCTCTGGGCCCCTGCAGGCACTGAGCCAAGATGCCTTTGCATCGCCAAATAGCACTGCCCCCGCCTGCTCTCTCTCTCTCTCTCTCTCTCTCTCTCGCACTGCCTGCTGCCTGAGTCTTATCAGCGGGCAGACTGTGGCATGTGGATTATCGGCCCCCTCCACCAGTGGTCAGAGCCCCATTCAGATGCCTTAAACTCCACCTGCGCCCAGACCAAAGACCCCCAGGCCTTTCACCCCCCTTACCCCCTGTCTGCTCCAAAACACTCTTTTTCACATATTCTCTTACTTCTGATGTGGCCCTATACACGAGGAAAACACCAACAACAAACAAACAACAACAAAATAAATAAGTTTGGGGCCCAGTTTATCTTTCTGTTTTTTTACTGAGGATATGAAAAAAAAAGCATGAAACTTTTTTTTCTGCTGTTCTCTGCCGAACATTTGTTCTGCTCGCGAAACTTCTTTCTTCTCAGACGCAGTCGGGTAGAACAGCTGTGTTTTTTATCGCCTCCTGAGGCAATTATGAAGGGGGGGGGGGGGGTGCGTGTGGGCCCTGCCGCCTGTGCCCAGCGACAGCAACGAGGGCCAGGGGCCTTATCCTGCACCAGACCTGCCCAAGCGAGGCAGGATGTGACAGCTTCATTTAAACATACACTCATTACCAGTGCTGCAGAGGTGTGGCCAGCCCCTCAGTGCAACCTGACAAACGACAGTGAACGAAGAGTACAGAGGATGGAGAGAGAGAGAGAGACAGAGAGAGAGAGAGAGAGAGAGAGAGAGAGAATAGTAGGGGAGAGAACGGCAATAAAGGAGATTGTTGACGTTGCTGATGCTCATGCACTTGGTGTAGAGTTATTGTGGGTTGTTTGTTTTCTGCTTATTGGATCTGTTTTTAAGACTATACTGTCCTTGTCACACTAAGTGCTCTGGAGTTACTATGCTGCTTTACCCTGGAATTAAAGTGATTAAGGTGATTTGGGAATTGAGTGAATCTGTGGGTCAACCAATAAAAAAAATTCATGCAAAATTATGCAAAGAGTAGAAACACTTTATCACCCACAGCTTTGGAGTGCTCATAAGATATCACTGATGACTACAGTATGGATGTTGGCCTTTGCTGTCTTTTGTGTGCTAGCAGCTCTTGCTGTTAGCACACGCTGAGATGATTGAGGTTATGTAAGCATGGGTGGGGGATCAAGGCAGGTCAGAGTAAAACTGGCTTGCTAAGCAGTTTGAATCATGTACATTAATTCAGAATTGCCACAGAGGCAGAGATAATATGCTCTGATTCAGGGGTCTAGCCAGAGGTTAGAGTGGAAGACCGTGGTTCAGAGAAGCTCGGGTGAGATCGGTCGTGTCATTCTCTCTCTCTCTCTCTCTCTCTCTCTCTCTCTCTCTCTCTCTCTCTCTGAGTGTGATAGATGGAGCCAGACAGAGCCGTGTTTAGGAAAAGATGGCGTGTCTGTGGAGCAACGTTCCTGGTTTTAATATGAAGGTATATTTGGTGCAAAAGTGGCGAGCTATATATATAACTATAAAACTATAAATCGTGCGTCCTTCATTGATAAGGAAACAAGCTGAGGTTACTTACTTTATGAGCAGGCAATGGTAGTCTGAGCGCGATCCAGGATCCAGATCCGGCCGCCTTGTTTTCTCGATCGATTTGCTCGACGTATACACATACAAATATTTTTACCCCAATTATATCACCTAGCGAGGTGCAAAAGTATCCGTCACTCATAGAAGCAGATTCGAGCACTTGTATCAATTGACTTGTAGTCGTGCAAGAAAACCAAAGCGATCTGTAGAATTTTATTAATGAGAAATTATTTCACAGATGCACAACTTCGGATGCATTAGTTCACATTTGGGTTTACAAATGCACAAATGTTGTGCATGTTCTCAGATTATGAAACACGGATGTGCAAATGTGTTTCGCACCAACTGCGCTGCAACGATTGGAGCAAAAGTGTCGAGTGCATGACTCTTGAAAGTTATGACTCACAGGATAGGATTTGTGTACCGGTAACAAGGATTTGTGAACCCCTATTTTGTGTTAACAACTTTACTGTTACACATTTATGACTTTAGTGTGCGCATGCAAAACCTGCAGTTAAATGTGCTCGCCACTTTTGCACCAAATATACCTTCATATTTTAAGAGCATGTGTGAAGAAATGACTCGGAAAGGAGTGTTGCCTTGTATGAAGCTCAGGATTTTTTGTTCTTCTTCATCTTTAAAGCCAAATGGGGTTCCCCGGGGTTTTGGCAGCTTGTTGTGAACATGACAACACAAGGTGCTGATCAGACAGCCATGTTACATTTAAGTGATATATTCAGTTCTCTTTTCTCGGTCCTTGGAGAGCAGAGTGGATTTGTGAGTAATGTTAACATGTACTGTATTCATAGTGTTTTGAATTTCTGTGTGATGGGTGAACAACAGACAGCGTACTGTATGAGTGCAAACCAGGATATTTGACTGGGACTATTCACATATGCTCCAAGAAGACATTCAGCTTAATGTTACCCTTAAGTCAGAATGTTTTTAGTTTTTTTAAAGGGTATGGAGGTTGTGGGGGAGATGGGGTGTCAGAATGTGTGTTTTCCCCTCCACTTCCACTTTGAATTCTTCACAGGGATGAAGCCATACTTCTGACACCTTTTTTTCCACTGATAAATATTAAAGCATTAATGCACAAGCAACATTTTATATTTAGCAGGCAAAGCTGATTTAGTTCCAGTGAAACAGTACAGACAGGCTCCTCCAAAAAGAGGCTTATTCAAATGATTTTAAAAGCCAACTTGACAACACCGCGCTGCAATCCTGTGATGATGAGGCATTGCGGGGATGAGAGTAGAAAATCGAAAAAAGAAGGAGGAAAACACACACACACACACACACACACACACACACACGCACGCACGCGAGCGAGCACACAGCAGACGACTGACTTTGGAAAGCTTTTGACAAAAGGCTCTTTCAAAGAAGACTTAGTTGTGTAGTTCAAGTGCACCAAAGTGTTGATGTCTCTCTGCAACTGTTAGAAATGAACGATATTCGGAACAAAACAGCAGACATTTTGTCTTTACTTGAGTCTCAGTATTACAGAACTAGTGCTGGCACTGTCTTCATTAAGGCCACTACAAAACCGCACCGATGACAGCAATGATCCGAGCGCCACCACTGACATTGACACACGAGTGATGCTTTAATAAGGCCGCAAGCGCAGGCAGGACACTCGGTAGGGTGATCCCACAGGTACAGTAGGACCGGCTGAACTCACCCATCATCCACGCGGTCATGTTCTTCCCATGCTTTGGACCTGCCACTGTGTGGACAGGACCTCAACTTCAGTGCTCCATCAAGGTGTGTGTGTGTGTGTGTGTTTGGGGTGAGGTGGGGTGGGGGGGGGGGGGGTTCTTCAGACCTAGTGCAGTTAATCCACATCTGTGAGCTTGGGTGACAATAAGCTCTCTGTCTGAAGCGGAATCCTCTTAGGTGAGGCTTTGTGGGTAAACTCGTCTCATGCAAATTCTAAACTCCATTAGGTTTGAGGAACTAGTCAGAGCCATTGAGATTAATGACAGGGGGACTATGTGATTTAATAGGGTTATTTCAGTGCTTCCGGGCGAAAATAAACAACAAACTTAATGCAAGACATTAGTCACTTTCTCTCTCTCACCCTTATTCTCTCTCTCTCTCTTTCTCCCTCTTTCTGTCTGAAAAGTTTCTCTGCTTAAGAAAGAGCTGGAATGAATGTTAGTTCACAAACAATTTGGACTTGACCAATGAAGTATCTAGGGGTCAGTTACTTCCATGTTTTAAAATGAATAGTTTTTCTCATTCGCAAATGTTAATGTTTCCCCTCGCATAATTATAAGACCCTTACGCATTCAGTTTTTTGTTCTTCTATAGAGTAACTAAATTGAACTCACCTGTAAGCTTGTGAACAAAAGGACCAGAACAGCCCCACTGTGCCTTCATATTCTCTTTCCGCTTTTGTCGGAAATAATTGTAGTAAATTAGAGGATATGGATTTGGAGACTCTATTAAAGATAAATGTTGAGGGGGGAAAAACGTGCTGTGCATTTTTTTTCCTATTATGGAGCAAGAAATGAAAATCCTTTATTTATCTTTTTTCTGGTGCCGTCAGCTTTCCCCAGAAGTTTGCTGCCAGGGATTATGGCTCCTTCAAGGGAGAGTGGCAGATTGTGTGTGTGTGTGTGTGTGTGTGTGTGTTGAGATGGGGGGGCACAGGAGGAGGCGTTCCTACAGAGGGGTTCTCAGTGGGATGCCTTGAAACACAGAGGAGGAACTACACAAGTATAGTGATACCTTATAAGGTGATACTGTATACCCCGACCAAAGTATTGTGCTGTATGTTCTGGTAAAAATGTTAACATTGACAATTCTGTCCACTTATTTCTCTGTGTGAGTTTTAGAGGGACATACACAAGCATACACTCAAACACACATACACACACACACACACACACACACACACACAGAGAGACAATGGTGGGTCCTGTTAGTGGAGAAGATGGATGCTGCTCAGGCTGCTGTAATGTCAGTTTAAGCCCCCAGAGGGGAAATGTGTTAAATCCGGCACATTAAGAAGACCAATCAGCTGTAGGTAATCTCAGCCCTTACTGGAGACTGCTGGCAGTGCACCCCAGGAGCCACACAAACATGTGTGCGTGTGCCTGTATGCGCGGGTGTGCATGTGCGTGTTTCGGTGTTGTGGTTATAAATGTGCTGGTGTGTGTGTGTGTGTGTGTGTGTGTGTGTGTGTACTAGTTCATCACATATTTGCGCTGTACCTCAGTGACTCATCGCCATCACCATTAGATTTTGCACTGATGAAATCACCTGTAATTATTTTTCCCTTTCAAATCAGTCAGGTAAACATATTAGTCCAATTGCAGGTGCAGGAGACATATTAAGACCATCATTTTACTTCAAGGAATCAAGACCATAATTTCACTTCAAATGTTGTGATCCTGATAGGTGCAGTTAAAATGTGATTTCAATCAGTGTATCGTTTTATTGACAGTGTCACCAGCATGACGAGTTGCTATTTGGCAGGCAATGATGAATAACCACTCACATCAATCAATCAATCAATCAGTTTATGGTTTATAGTGCAGTATCGCAATACAACATAGTCTCGGTACACTTTACACATTAAAAATCAGTTTAGTTTATAGGCAGTATCACCATACAACACAGTGTCATCATAGTGCTCATTAGCTTAGATCAGTGGAGAACTACTACAGAAAATGTTGGGGAGAAAACTCAAGAGGGAAACAAATTAACGTTAGACAGAGTTTCTCGTCAGATTCAGAATCAGATTTCCGCTGGAGCTTCAAGCGGTTTTGTATGCAGCCATAAAACACTGTAAGGACTGTAAGAAGTACTCTTCGAGACACTGTACAATGTACTGTAATTTCTGTTACAGCGATAGTTTAGATACCCTTATGGGGTGGGTGACACATACTGTACATGTAAAAGCCCGAAAATAGGGTACGGGTGGAAATAAAAAAGACAAGATGTTATTGGGTTTAATAGACAAGTTATGGACTTAGAAGCTAGTAAAAGCCTCAGGGGAAATGATTTCAAATTGTGAAAAGGTGCAAGTGGTATGAATCACTGTGCCTTCATCTTTCAATATCATACTTCAACGTCTTAAGAAGAGAGGAGATCATCAATTATATCTCTAATTAAGGTCATCTTGTGAAAACATTCATAAAGTAATCAGAAGTAAATGAAGAGTAGATGTATTTTGAATGAGTTTTAAAATATATTGGATTGTTTTTAAAATCAAATTAGAGAAATATGCTGTTCTAGCAGCTGAGAGAGCACATTTGTAATTCTAAAAACTCTCAGCCCAGGTAAGGCAATCAGTCTCCTGTTTTGTCATGCGCCACTTGCGCTCAAGTTTTCTACTTTTCTACTGTTTGAGCGTGTGTGTGTCATCTGAAAACTAGGGTACTGATTTTGTAGGGGTGCATTTACATATTATAAGAAAAACAAGAGTCAAACACTTGAACCATGGCACTATTTAGATTCTCTGTCAGATTATCAAGGGAAACAGCATTTGCAATACAAGAGTTAAGTATATTAGGTAAATACTCCATTATAGACGTAGCATTGCTATTAATGTAGACATACTGTAAGTATGGGCACCAGGGACACAACACTTATCTGCACTTATACAGAGAGAGACATAGAACAGGGTACAGAAGTGATCTAAAACAGGAACAGGTATAACCGATGTGTGTGAGTGTTTGTATGTGTGTGTGTGTGTGTGTATGTGCGTTTTTGACAGGTCAACTCTTATTTCCTCTGATGTTACAGTCACAGTGGCAAAAAGTTCTCCCTGTGGCCAGTCCAACTCTGGACTCTGCCTGGCCCGTTGAGGTTGGGTTGTGATTGACATGTGCCAACAGTGCTTCACAGTGCTTCAGGTTTTCTTATTTATAAGAAAAAGATTTTTGTCTCTTAGGTCTAGCTTTGTCAAAAAGGTCCTTTCCATTCTTGCCATGTGCTTTGATGAATGCTTCATTAAGAACATCACAGGGATACCCTCTTTCCAACAATTTGTTAAGAAGCTTATGTGCCTCTACCTGAAAGTCATCATCCCTTGCACATATACGTCGTAGCCTTAAGAACTGACTAAATGGTAAACCTTTTTAGAGGGAAATGGGATGATGACTAGTATAGTGTAAGAGACTGTTTTTGTCAGTAGGTTTAGTGTAAAGTGTGGTGTACATATGTCCCTCTTTCAGAATTACCTTCATATCGAGGAAACTCACTTGGTGATAGTCATACTCTAGACTAAATTCAATTGACTCCATGCAAGTATTGAGATGTTGAAGGAAGGTTTGAAGATCACTGCTTGAACCCCTCCAGATCAAAAATACATCGTCAATATATCTTTTCCAAAACACAATAGATGGTGAACAAGGATTGTCGTTATAGACATATTGGAATAAAAAAAACAAAAAAAAAACATAAAAAGGTTTGCACAATCTGGGGCAAAACTTGCACCCATTGCTGTGCCGTACGTTTGCAGAAAAAAGTTTTTACCATGAAGAATATAGTTTTTAGTTAGTACAATTTCAGACATATTGACCAGGAAATCTGATGGTGGGACATGATCAGATCTGGAGTCTAGAAAGAACTTAAGTGCATTCAGGCCAGAGGGGTGAGGGATGTTTGTGTACAAACTAACCACATCCATGGTGGCGAGAATGAGCTCACCACTAGTCAAAGTCAAGTCACTCAGTTGTGTAATGAAGTCTCCTGTGTCCTTGAGATAAGATGGAATTTTTTCCACTAGTGGCCTTATGTGATAGTCAACAAAGTTAGATAATGGTTCGGTTAAGGAACCAATACTAGCAATGATTGGACAACATTTTGGGTAATCATCAAAACTTTTGTGAACTTTGGGTAAACCATAAATCACTGGTTTGATGGGAAAATCATTGGTAAGGTATTTATATTCAGTCTGATTTATATGACCCACTGACAGAGCTTGCTTTAAGAAAACTTCAATTTCGTGTTGGATCACATTGCAATTTTTTGTAGAATTTACAGTCAGACAGCTGTCTATTATTAATGTTAGTGTCCATCAGTACTATCCCTCCCCCTTTATCAGCCGGCTTTACAGTAATATTGGGGTCATTTAATACTCATTAAATAGAAATGATGTAAAATGCGTAGTATTGCATGAGTATTTTGACTCTCTATATTCCTCTGTCCATGTGTGCATGTGATTAGTGATGAGCCGCTCTTCCTCTACTGTTTGGTGTCCAGAGTCTAAACGGAGGTTAAAAGCTCTGTAGTGCCCCCATCCATTTTCAAGCACTCTGCACAGCTTTGTTGTTTGGTGTGTGTGTTGTGGCATGTGTGTGTGTGTGTGTGTGTGCGTGTGCGTGTGCTTGTGTGTGTGTGTGTGTGTGTGTGTGTGCAATGGAACATGGTAACTGATTTGAAGAAAGCTGTTTTCCTTTCCTGTGGCTTTGCTCAGAAGCGTTTACCTCTTTGATGTGGAGGTAAACGTCAAGGACACCCCACCCCACCCCGCCACACACACACACAGACACACAGACACACACACATATACACACACACACGAAGCAGCATGTCAGCTAATCCCTGCCAACTCAAAAGCAGGTGTGCCTGCCTGCACTCCCATCTTCTCCACCTCCCCCTTTTTATCACTTCATTTCATCCGTATTTCCTCGTTGTAGATCTCTCTCTCTTTTCCTTCTTCTCCACCTCCCCCTTTTTATCACTTCATTTCATCCTTATTTCCTCGTTGTAGATCTCTCTCTCTCTTTTCCTTCTTCTCCACCTCCCCCTTTTTATCACTTCATTTCATCCTTATTTCCTCGTTGTAGATCTCTCTCTCTCTCTTTTCCTTCTTCTCCAGCTCTGTCTCTCTTTCCCCTCCTTCCTTTCTCCCACTGTCAGCCAAGAGGGAGCCCCTCCGCAGGGCAGGCTGCATCTGACGGAACAAGATTGTTTTGTCAGCCTGCGTCGACATCATTTTCAGTTATGTCCCCCTGTCACACTCCATGCTTCTCCCATTGCTATCCTACTGACATGCCTTCACGTCGCCCTCTCTCTCTCTCTCTCTCTCTCTCTCTCTCTCTCTCTCTCTCTCTCTCTCTCAAATCAAATCAAATCAAATGGTGCTTTATTGGCATGAATGAGTAAAGTCACTGTTGCCAAAGCTACAAGTATAACATGTTAATAATCAACTTTACATAAGTATTGGTATAGAGATAAAATGAAAGGAAAGTAAAAAAAATATATACAATAATAATAATAATAATAATGAAAGGATAAATGGTAAATGGTATTAAAAGGACAGTAATAGCTTCAGCAATAGTGCAATACTGTAGAAAAAAATAGAAATACAAAAATATATTATTGTAAACACATTATATGCCTACACTTGCAGATACATCTACATAAATCAATTTGAGGTAAATAGCAATACCTAATATCAAACATAGTATTTACATGTACACAAAGGGGATAAACTCATCAATATGCCACATACATGAACAACTTTTCTCTTGTTTTATGGCAGGTCCTAATATAATCTGCAGCTAGGCATGAACAGTTTGGTTCCTCTCCCAATAATATATATAGTTTTCTTTGTGGAGATAGATTTTCAAATTCTGTTATATGCTTTTTGAATTCAGCAAAAAAATGTCCCTTATAGGTGCATATCTGATGCAATTAAGAAGGAAATGTTCCTCGTTTTCTACATCATGTATGCAGAAGCTACAGTTCCTCATATGTCTAGGCACCCATGTTTGTCTATGTCTACCAGTTTCAATGTGTAGGCTATAGTCACTGATTCTGTATTTTGTCAGTGTTGTTCTTTTCTTTCTATCTTTGATGTCATTTAAGTATGGGGCTATACAGTAATTTCTGTTCAGGGTTCTGTATATATCTAGTTTGTCATTCGTTTTTATTTCTTCCTTACAGAATTTAGTATAATGCATCTGATTTGTGTTGTCAATTTCTTTCAGTATTTTGTCATGTGACTTAGGCTGTTTATGTTATTTTTGTTTGCAATTTGGAATAAGGGGTCACACTTCTGGGTAAGGGACTTGTGCTTGAAAGCCTTATGGTGGTATGTGCCAGCATTGCTTTTTGCCAGATGTATGTCGATGTCGATAAGTAAAGGGAACCTCCCCAATTCAGAGCGGCAGGCCAAGTTGGATGATGTTCTATGTACACCCAAGACATCTTTACAGATTTGTAGGTGCAGTAACTCAGTTGGGCCCTGATCCCACTTTTTATAATCAAGCCCGTACAGGGGTCCCCAAATCTCACTGCCATACAGAGCAATAGGCTTGTTAATGGAGCTTTTTTTTAATTAAGAAATATGTCCTTCGTGCTTTGTCAGCCAGGTTTTTTTATGCCAGATTAAACCTTCCTGATGATGTTATTGTAAGTCCTAAATAGTTATAATGTGATACTTGCTTTATGGCAGTTTCCCCAATTTTAAAATTGGTTTCTTTTCCTGATTTCTTTTGAAAAACCATTATTTTTGTTTTGTCAGTATTAATAGGTAATGCCCAATTTTTGCTATATGTTTCGAGAATATCAAGGCTTTCTTGTAGACCTGCTTTTGATGGCGAAAGTAAGACCATGTCATCTGCAAAGAGAAGGCATTTTATATTTGTGCTGTCAAGTACAAGTCCAGGAGATGTTGATTTGTTGATCGCTACAGCTAGCTCATTGATGAAAATATTAAAGAGTATTGGACTTGGGCTGCAACCTTGCCTAACTCCTCTACCCTGCTTAAAGAACTCTGTTCTGGTGTTATTCATTTTAATACAACATGTATTTTCTTGGTATATGTCTTTTATTATAGAGTAGACATTGCCTTTTATACCACTCTCAATAATTTTTAGTAGCATGCCCTCGTGCCAGATGGAATCAAAGGCCTTTTTAAAATCAACAAAGCATGCATAGATCTTTCCTTTACGTGTTTTTTGTACATACTGTTCAGTAAGTGAGTGGAGGGTATAGATGTGGTCGGTGGTTCTAAATTCAGGAAGGAAGCCTATCTGACTTTTGCATAAAATGTTCTTATCCAAGAAGGTAAGTATTCTTGTTTTCAGTATATTACAGAAAATGTTACCAAGAATACTCGTGACACAGATCCCACGATAGTTATTTGGGTTCATTTTATCACCATTTTTGTATACTGGGGTTATCAATCCTTGGTTCTATACCCTAGGATAATATCCTGTTCTCATAACCAGGTTGAACAGTTTAAGGATTGCTTCTCTTGTCAGTGGAGTACTATGCTTGAGCATTTCTGAGGAGATTATATCAATCCCACAAGCTTTACCATTTTTCAGTGATTTAATTTTTTCATTTAGCTCTGATAGTTTGATTGGGCTGTCTAGATCATTTTGGTATGAAACTGTTTGCTCCATTTTCTTTAGTTTTTTAAGTATTTCTTTTTGGGCTTGGTGTTGTGAAATTTCTTTAAAACTATAGAGCTCTTCGAAATGATTTTTCCAAATGTTTCCATTTGTTATAGATAGTGAGTCCTTTTTTTTTGAGGTGTCTATTTTGTGCCATATCTTCCAAAAGGTGTTGGTGTCAATGGCCTCCTCAATTTGTTCAAGCTTAGATGTCATATATTTAGCTTTTTTTTACCTCAAAAGTGATTTGTATTGTTTTAGAGCATCTAAGTACTTCAAGCGTATCTTGATTGGGGTCTCTATGTTTCTTATTTGAAAGTACTCTTAGGTCGTGCTTAGTCCTAAAACACTCGTGATCAAACCATTTTTCCTTTGAGCATGGAAATTTATACTGTTATTTATACATACTGTGCAGAGCTGGTCAGTGCAGTAATTTTGAACAGATCAAGGCTAGCATTTCTCTAATCTGGCTCTGTTGGTCCAATGGCTTTGTATGTTTTGCTGCCACTGTTGCATAGCTCTCTTGTGTAGTTTGAGTGGCAGCATGGTTTTCCTGGCGCTGAGCCGTTGACGCAGATGCATGGCTGTCTTGTATCAGATTGTTTTGTTGACTGCTATGGTAGGATGGTGGAGATTCAGCAGTGTTGCTTTTCTGATGGGGTGTCTGTCTTCTGCCATTGCGATCTAGGGCTGTGTCATTTAATGCTTTTGCCAGTATTCGTATTCCTTTGTTGTTCAGGTGGATGTGGTCATACATGTGTTGTAGGTGAATGTCAGGATGATTGACCAAATTAATTTGTGGGACAGGGCTGCAAAGCATTTGACGATCCTTGTTGATCTGTTGAATTAATTGCGGGGGCTTGTCGAGCCTGGGGAGCAGGGATGACACGATTATTTTGGCCGATGGTGCAATCGTGGCTGCTTTCTTTGCTGCCTTAGGTCCATTCCTACATGTATGTCTTTTTTTCCTGATGTGAGGTCATTAGTGCCCGTACGAATGATGATGTGTGTGGCATCTTTCAGTCTCTTATCATCTAGTATCTCTAGTGCACTTGTTGTTGGGCACCAGAGTTTTATTGCCTTTTTCTTATGAAACAGACGGCTCATGTTTATGAATTTTCCATTAGAGTCACTCAGAAGGATAATTTCTGGATTATTCTCATGGTGTAGGGGTCTCATTTGATGTGGAGTCTGCATATTTGGCCTAATTGTTTTTCCAGTATTTTCATATATGGCTTTTTTCCCAGTGGATGTCCTGTTGTCCTGGGATGGTGTTTTAGAGTTCTCTTCCTGTGGACGTTGCACGGTGCTGATGTTAGTGGTGGCTGGAGCTGGAGTGGGAGAGGAGGCTGGTACAGGAACATTGTCTTCAGGTTTTGCTGGACTGTTCCTCTGTTCTTCCCTTAATATTAGAAGGTCCCTCTGGAGCTCTTCGATTTGTTGGAGGTGCTCGTCACTGAGGCAACGGATCTCAGTCTACATAGCCTGCCTGGTCTCTCTCAGGTCCCTCTGGAGCTTCTCGACTTGTCTGAAGTGTTCGTCACTGAGGCAACGCATCACTGTTTGCAGGGTCAGATAGTTCTCCTTAATGTCCCTCTGGAGCTCCCCCACCTGTTGGAGGTGCTCAACTTTGAGGCGACGCATCTCCATCTGCAAAGACAGGTTATTCTCCTCCAGCTCCTTCACTACACTCCTTAGTTCTTGGATTTCCTTTTTTTGATTGTTGAATAGGATGTTTAGTTCCTCGCCATTCAGGTTAGTCTCTCTGAAGTCGACAAACTCTCTCTCCAGAGTGGACAATCTATTCACTTATTTCCTAAACATTGTTAAATCTTTTCAATTTTGCCAACATGTGTCTGGACCAACACATAACCGTGGTCATACACTGGACCTTGTTTTCACTCTGGGTCTTAAAATATCCTCTGTTGATTGTTTTGATATGACTGTATCTGATCATAACTGTATAGTTTTTAGTTGTGAAACATCCATCATCAATACTGTCACTCCCAGCTCTTTCTGTTTCCGCATATTCAATGAGCATAGTGCCTCAAAATTCTGTGCATTATTCCAGAGTCAATGCCCTGACCTCTCTGAATACTTTTGTACCAATGATCTGGTTGACCAGTTTAATTCCATCTGCTTGTCTTCTCAAAATGTTATTGCACCCATGAAGGTTAGAACTAAGTCATCAGAAAGAAAGCAGCCCTGGATTAATAGTGGCATTCGTAGTTGTAAAAGGGATTGTAGGAAAGCTGAGCGTAAATGGAAGAAGTCTGGTCTTCAAGTTCATTATGACATTATGAAGGAATCACTTAAACACTATAACATCTTGGTTAAGGATGCAAGATCACATTACTTTTCAGAACTTATTTCTGATCATCAGCATAATCCTATATTTCTATTTAAAACAGTAGAGCAGCTGGTAAAGCCATCTACTTCCTGTGTCCCAGTGGAAAGTGATGCTGATTGTGAAAAGTTTTTGTCCTTTTTTACTGAGAAAGTAGAGTCAATTAGAACCTCTATCACTCCTAATACTATGCACTCTGAAGTCTCTTTCTTACAGGATGGGCATACTTTAAACCACTTCAATACAGTTACTCTATCTGAACTTCTAGAGACAGTGTCACATATGACAGTATCTTCCAGTCCTCTTGATCTTAGCGCAGCCTCTGACACTATTGATCACAGCATACTGCTGCATAGACTGGAACATTGGGTGGGAATTTCTGGTACAGCCTTACAATGGTTTTCATCTTACTTGTCAAATAGGAAGTTTTGTGTTTCTGCAAACAGTTACACATCTTCATTTTCTCCTGTCAAGTATGGGGTACCTCAAGGGTCAGTTTTAGGACCAATCTTATTTTGTTTATACATGCTTCCTCTTGGGCACATTATCCAGAAACACTGTGTCTCCTTCCACTTCTATGCTGATGATACACAGCTGTACCTGCCCATTAGTTCCTCTGATCCTAGTATGCTGAATTCCTTAAATGAATGTCTTTGTGACATAAAAAACTGGATGTCGAACAATTTCCTCCAGTTGAATTCTGACAAAACAGAAGTCCTCATCATTGGATCCCAGCACATAGTAAAACAAATGATACCATCCTTAGGTCCCTTTCAATTTTTAGACTGTGTAAAACCTGTTGCAAAGAATCTTGGTGTCTGGTTTGACAGTAATTTAAGCTTTGAACGTCACATCACAAAGCTCATACAGTCTTGTTTCTATCACCTCAGAAATATTTCCAAGATTAGATCCATCTTAACTTTTAAAGACACTGAGACCATTATACATGCATTTATGTCTTCACGCCTGGATTACTGCAATAGTCTTTTTTCTTGTCTGAACCAAAAATCTATAAAGAGACTTCAAACTGTTCAGAATTCAGCTGCCCGGCTTCTTACTAAGACAAAGTACTGTAATCACATTACTCCTGTTTTAGCCTCACTGCACTGGCTCCCAGTAAGCTTTAGAATTGATTTTAAGATTCTTCTGATTACTTTTAAAGCTCTACATGGCCTGTCTCCCAACTACATATCTGATCTCCTAGTACCTTATACACCTGTGCGTAAGATCATCTGGTAGTGGTTTCCTAACTATTCCTAAGGTCAATCTCAAAACTAAAGGGGAGAGAGCCTTTAGTGTCAGGGCACCTAGCTCTGGAATGACCTGCCTGATGAAATCAGGTCAGCCAAGTCAGTATGCTCTTTTAAATCCCTCCTTAAAACTCATCTTTACAAGCAAGCCTTCCTTAGTTTTGTTTAAGTAATATACTTCATTTTGTGTTAAGTTTATTAAGTTTTATTTCAGTGTCAAGTTTTATTTCAGTAAGTTTTATTTCAGTGTCAAGTTTTATTTCAGTATCCTAAGTTTTATTTCAGTGTCAAGTTTTATTTCAGTAAGTTTTATTTCAGTGTAAGTTTATTTTCCTTTTTCAAATTTATGTTAAGTTCTAATTGAAATAATATATATTATTTGATTGTTATATTATTATGTCCTATTTGCATTTTCATTTATGTTGATATTGTACAGCACTTTGTAACTTTGTTTAATAGTTCACTTTTAAATGGCATTGTCCCTGATTACTTTAAAACTGCAAGTGTGAGCCCATTACTAAAGAAATCAGGGCTTGATCCATCTCTACCTCAAAACTACAGACCTATTTCCAAGTTAAGTTTGTATCAAAGATTCTTGAAAGATTAATGTCCAAGCAGCTTGTCTCTGCACTGGAAAATAATAATCTTTTTGAAAAGCTACAATCTGGTTTCCGAAAGTATCATAGCACTGAGACAGCACTGCTGAAAGTTACAAATGACCTTTTGACCTTTATTTGATTGTTATATTATTATGTCCTATTTGCATTTTCATTTATGTTGATATTGTACAGCACTTTGTAACTTTGTTTTGAAAAGTGCTATATAAATAAAGATTATTATTATTATTATTCCTTAAAGATGTTATATTTTTTGAGATGGGTGAGGAGAGAGGGTTGATGTTTGTCTTTTGGTAATCCTGGCAAGATTTTGTACAAGGTTTCACCTTTGTTTCATTGTTGACTAAATTGACAAGTGAGTTGAAACTCTTTTGAAAGTGTTCTAGGCTGGTCTCAGAGCCTTGAACCATGACAGTCCCATTGTGATAAATATTAAAAGTGAGTTTGCCATTATTGGTGTTGTCATCATCATCAACTGATATTTGTCTTCCTCTGCTGATGCCACACTTTTTTATATTTTTGTATGTTTGGCACAGAGCAGTATGCCAAGCTCCTGTACTTTTTGTAAAGAAAACAAGATCACATTTCACCTTTACTCCTGCAGTGACTTTGTAGTCTGCAGTGTCTCTGGCATCTACATTAACTTTTTAAGTTTATATTCTTTCCTTTCCTTTATGGATTTCATATTTTCTGGAAATTTTATTTAAAAAATGTTTGTAGTAGATTGTTTTTTCATCTTTGTTGATTGATAGTAAAAGTATGTTGGCACTTCAAAGTATAGCAGTTCCACTGGTTAAACATCCAAAGACTAGTTTACAGGTTCATTCTCAATATAAAATGAAATGGAATGAAAAAAAATATATATATCTTTAAAAAAATAAATATGTTTCTTCTTCTTAATGGGTATTTCTTGCTTTTTCACTGTTTGATCTTAGCAATTCTTCAGTTTTCTTCAGTTAGCCTAAGTTATTAGCTCTAAGGCAGTTGATTGATTCTTCTTTGAACAATACAATGCAATGTGTTGCTATGGAGACAGCAGATGCTAGTGTAGCAGATACAGTTGCACTAGTAGAAAAATCATCTAATTCTTATAATTTCCGAAGTTCTTACTTTCTTGTTTGCAGTGCTGTTCTGTCCCTGGGTGTTCTCATCAAAGATTCTAGAGCGGAGCGTTCTAGAATCTTTGGTTCTCATACAGTTATCCGCCTTTTTCTTCTTCTTTTTTTCTTTTTCTTCACACACACACACACACACTGTTTCTCTCTCACACACACACTGTTTCTCTCTCACACACACACTGTATCAATTCAATTCAATTCAATTCAAGGTAGCTTTATTGGCATGACAAATATTTCTTTGCATTGCCAAAGCAGGACATCAAACAATACAATACAGAACATACGATAGATAAGACATTTATACATATAATCGTGTGTGTGTGTGTGTGTGTGTGTGTGTGTGTGTTTGTGCTGAAAATGGTAGGTATTTGTATGTATCTCTCTCTCTTTCTCTTTCTCTCTCTCTCTCTCTCTCTCTCTCTCTCTCTCTCTCTCTCTCTCTCTCTCTCTCTCTCCAACACACTGTATCTCTCTCGCTCTTTCACTCCCTTGTCATCTCCATCCATCTCTCGTGCTCTCATGTTCTGTTTGCTCCCATCTCTCTCTGTTTTTCCACATTCTCCATCCTCTTCAATACTGTATGCTGTAGAATCCAGCTGCCTCAAAGGCAACAGGAAGTTTGTATGCTACATGTACATTTAAACTAGTCCATTACTGTTACTTTGCAATGATGCTGTCTAGTAGTGTATAGTAGACTAACCATGACTAACACATAGCCATAACATGGTACTGAATGGTACAGTGAAAACCAATAGCATTGCTATTATAAGCCATATGCAATGTGTTTATTCTGTTCTCACATGTTATCCCCTCCAAATGTAGGCCAACATACTGTATCTTCATAACATTAGTTTTACCATGTGTGTCATTCGTACATTTTATCTGATGACGATAACACTTTCAGTGTAGTGGGCCATTACTGTCCTGAGTCAGAAATCTCCCTCTCTGCATCTCTCTGCGTCTCCCCTGCTTAATACTCCTTCCTGCCTGTCTCCAGTGTTCTGTGCCGTTTCTCTGTTGGCTCTTCCTCTCTTCCTTGCCCACTTGCCATCCCGTGCTCCCCCGCTCTCCGCACCCTGCCCTGGGAGCCACATGCCACCACTGCTGCTAACCTCATCCCCCTTCTCCCTCCTCTCCCCTCCCCTCCCCTCCTCTCCTCTCCTCTTCTTTCCTTTCCTCTCATCTCCCCTCCCCTCCTTTCCTCTCCCCTCCTCTCCTCTCCCCTCCTCTCCTCTCCCCTCCTCTCCTCTCCTCTCCTCTCCCTCCTCTTCCTCTCCTCTCCTCTCCACCTACTGTACTCTCTCTTACTCAGCTAATCACCTCCCTCCCTCTCACACACTCCCTCCCCTCCTCTCCTCTACTCTCCTCTCTCCTCCCCTCTACTCTCCTCTCCTCTCTCAATCAGTCTATTGTGTAACTGCGAGACTCCTCTCATCAGTGCTGTCATCTGCACTTTGGACATCCTTAAGTAGACCCTTCCAACATATCCTCTCTTCTCGGTCGCCCACTTACACCACATCAGTCCACATGGGTTTGTTAAATAGAATTGTAATGAATCATTCGTGCAAAAAGCAGGTAGCAGGTACCAGTAGGTTTTATAAGTGCAGGCTGCAGGTAAAAGCTGGATGAAAACACACTTATGAAGAATGGTTGGATGAGCGTAGATGAGCTTTAATGATACCTGAGTGTAGAAAGTCCTTCTACTCTTAGGGTGCATTCACTCTAGACAGTTTGTTCCGGACCTGAGTTCTTTTAGACCGATGGTTCGGTGATTTTTGATAGTTTTTGATAACGCAGTCTACCGAACCCGGGGGTGGACCCAGGTCCGGACCAGGTTCCGGCAGAAAACAGTGGTCTGGGGTACGGTCATTCCAAAACTAGGAAACAAATCTGATGTTTGTGTGACGTTGCCAAGCGATATTGGTAAATATCAGCTAGTATTTATGACATAAACGGACAGAAATGTAATGTGAACCAGAGACTCAGACGCACACGGGTACGGTCCAGTTAAATGGACCAAGTGTGAAGGCAACCTTATTGTCAACTAATACCACAGAGTCTACAGCAGGCAGTGAGAGTGTGTGTGTGTGTGTGAGAGAGAGTGTGTGTGTGTAGGGGTAGACTGGTTGCCTGGCTCAGTGCTTCATCGGCCAAGTAGGCGTACAGTCTCCACACAAATGTGCGTCACTCAGGCTTAATCAAAACTATCAGTTTGTCTACGCTATCCGCTATCTGACATAAAAGTAGTAGTAAAAGTATCGGTAGTCTATGTGATGAGATCACACTCCCAATAGACTTGCTTAAAATGAGTTGAATATAGGCTGTATTGTAATATGCTATAATCAATTAGATTCCACAAAATTCACTAGAAGTCATAATTTAAGGGATTATTTTTCAAAATGTTCTGCCCGGGTGGGCATGCTCCCAGACCCCCCTAGCATTTTGGAGGCCCCAAAGTATTCTCTGCCACAGGGTCCAAATTGTACAGTAGCACCCAGTCAATAATAAGTATTTTTTGTTAAATGTGACCACCTACTTTGAATGTGATACCTTGACTGGCAAAGTATACGAGACAGCAAGGGTGTGTGTGTGTGCACGAGAACTGCATATGTGACCCTGCAAGCCAAAACTAGTCGCTTTGCGCACGGTGCTATTTTGAGAAAATCCACGATAAACAAACGTACGGGTTAAAATGTCGAATTTCACGTTTTCACATAATTCGACAGTATACAGTCTACACTTTCATATTGTGAACAAATTTCACGGATAAACATACGTTTTGACTGTTAAACCCTGACTTTATTTAGGTGAAGATTCAACACATTAGCAGTCATTCCCTTTGTCCACGCCGCTATAAGGTTTTACGGTAGGCTAGAGCTAATGTACTCATTAGGCTACTCATTACCCGTACCAATGTGTCAGCTCTCTATCGTTCTTGGCAGATGTAACCGAATATGAATGTAAAGACTTGCCTTTCAGGGCACGAACGGTCAAAAGCACAAACTTTTAGAAATATCCTGGCGTCATTTTAGGGACCAGGAGAAGTTTTCCATTGACGTAGCGAAGTATACACAATCTGTGTACACAGAACTTCCTTTCACCTTACTTCCCCCGAAATAAATTAATTATATTCTATAGTGACACCTTATGACCATCCAAGGTATTAACTAGGGGGCAGAAAAAGACACTGAAAAAGACACTGCACGGTTGATAAAACTGCACATAGTCAGTCATCCGCTTCAAAGTCATGCTACCGTAAGGCTAATAATAGCTGTGCCCTCACACTATCGCGTTTGACAATTTACTTAAAAAGGTGATTTTCTCGTCTTCTGGCGTATCGTGACAGGAGAACCATGCCAACTTTGGGTCACATATGGAAGTGGGCCGAAAGTCCTTTTGGTAGAAAGTCCAGATCCTTTTTTGGTCCCAGTCCATCCCTGTGAGTGTGTGCACGTGTGTGTGTGCACGTGTGTGTGTGTGTGTGTGTATGTGTGTGTGTGTGTGTGTGTGTTGCACAGCACAGCTGATGAGGGTAGTGTCACTGTTCTATGGAGGAGCCCAAGGAGCCCTGTCCAGTGTTCTAATAGTGCTGCTAAATATTTCATCCTTCCTAATGAATGGCGCAGTTGTGATTTATTAGTGACGGAGGCGCTCCTCTCACACTGACAAACTCCTCACTGTCCTGGCTGCCGCTGCTCTAGCTGCCCTCACTGCCCTCATGGATAGACACGGCAAGTGGACCTTAAGTCTCACTGGCTCCTACTCTCCCTGTCTGCTACACACACATACACACACACACACCCACATGCACATGCACACGCACACACACACACACACACACACACACACACACACACACACACACACACACACACACACTCTCTCTCTCTATCTCATACTGTACACATACAACTTCTCTCTCTGTGTCTCTCTTTCTATCTGTGTGTGTGTGTCTCTCTCTCACTCTGCTTCATTGCCTGGGTATTTTGTTTTCCTTGTCCCCAGGTGTTTGCATTCATCGGATGTGTTTCCATGTTGTTACTTGTCTTATTTGTTTTTCGTTTTTGTATCACGTGTTATGAAAGGCATAGATCTCCGCAGAGAGTAATGGCCTGCACTGTGTGTGTGTGTGTGCCTGTGCGTGTGCGTGTGTGTGCGCGTGTGCGTGTATCTGTGGATGTTGTTTTGGTTGGAGGTCAGAGTAACTCTTTCACAGATTTCCCTTCAGAGCCCTTAAAGATGAACTGAACTGGAATTTGAAGTAAAGGTGATATAACAGATGTATTTTATTTCTTCTCATTGGTATAATGATTAAAATGGCTGAATTTATTAAAAGGGATAAAATTGTACGTTGAAAGTGTTGTTGTTGTTACATGGGCGCCGCCATGATGGATTTCAACAATCGGCTACGTCACTGGCATGGTACTCTACACTAGCACTAGCAGCCATAGCAGATAATGAGTCTGAGGCTAGCTGACATGGTTGAGGAAACTAACATTAGGCCTAGCTGAGTTACATATTGGCCATAAGCTGTTTAGGCTAGCCTACATCACAAAATCTCATACAAAATGAAACCAAACTAGTGAAACAAAGGCGAACACTTTAACAGGGGAAATTGATTGGGCATGAATCATACTGAACGCTATTTTGTCAATGAGCAGAAACACACACGACATTCAAACTATTGATAAGATGTGCACTATGGAAACTGGTCTGTAACTTTGGACGAATAAATGCCATTGACTCGCCATATCCTGACTTAAAAAAAACCTTTTCTTGCTTACTTTATCGCAAACTCGGTGGGGCAGCTTGTAGTCTTTTTCAATTCATAGAAGGGCAAGCACAGTCTATGTGCCATGGAGCCTAAGTTTCAACTTCGGCTTCATTCACCCAATGCAGTCACTGGTCGCAATTACAAAGTCCGGGAAGGTTCGTTCAATCTTTTAAAGTTTTAAGTGCAGTAGCCTATCTGTCCCCTTTGGAATAATATCTCGAAGTAGCCTCAGATGAGGTCCAGTGTTAGATAGGCTACCATACGATCCAACCTAGGAAAGGGCTAGCAGCTAAACACCTTGGAAACACTCTTATGTCAAACTCCACAAGCTAGCACTCCGACCATAGAGAGTATAAACCATGACTCCGACAATATCACAGATAATGCGTTTACTAGCTGGTAACTAAACCACAGCGGGTCTGTAAACAGAATCCAATGTCCCTTTCTACTCACCCTGAAGCCAGTTGTTCACCGTCTCAGGGCAGATTGTTGATGCGAGGGAGTTTCACTCGCAGTGCTGCTATCCAAGAGACTCGTGCAATATCAACATCCACAAGGTAAAAATCTGCAAACTCTCCACTAACGTTAGCCTAAAATAAACGGCAAACTCGTGTATCCTCCGTGTATCTGGGGTCAACTTGGGGTGACGAAGTTTTTAACAGTTTCAAGGGAGGGAGAGAGAGAGCCCGTGTCAGTTGCTGTTACGAGTGCAAGTAGTCCAGACTGCGTTAGCCTACATTGACGTGACAATGCGTGTTATATAGCTTATTTGTATATGCGCCGTAGCTTCGCATAGGCCTAATGTCGTGGTGGTGAGTGAGTATGCCGTTGTGTGGACTGGAGGATGTACAGTAGGCAATGTGTGTGTGAGGGATGGAGGGAGACAGAGAGACAGCGTGCGTGTTGCTGTCTCAAGCGCCCCTCGTCCAGTTGTCTACATGACCTCTAGGTCTACAGTAGCCTATGTTGTGCCGCACAAAATGTATCTATGTTGTACATTGCACAAAATGTATACCCCCCGAAATAAACACATACATAAATAAACATATTTTTCCCGTCACTTTGGCTTCCTCGAACTTCATTACGTTTCGCCACTGCTTTGCAACAGATAAATTCCAGTGTCCATGCTCCGGCAGCGCCCACAGTCATTTTCACCTAAATGATCCTACTGAGGTTGAGCTGAAGCCTGAAACCGATCGTCCCCCATCTATCTAGTGGTAGTCAAGACTACGACGGAGTATTAGGGCCACACATTAAGAAAAAAAATATTTTGCCATGGCGAGATTAAACTCGACATGTTGACTTTAAAGTCGACATGTCGACATTAAACTCGACATTTCGAGAATAAAGTTGAAATATAATGTCGACTTTAATCTCGACGTGTCGACTTTAATTAATCTCTCTGTAACGACTCTGTTAATACTCATTGCCGTCATCGTGAAGTGCTGTCTCGCGGTTATGGAGATACCATGCACTATGCGTTTAGGCTAAATAGCTAGAAAAATATATGTATCCAATGATATAATGTTTCTATACAAAATGTTATTTCCCTCTGTTTTACGTGGGTAAGGCCACTGCACATCCAAATAACTGCCCTTCATGACCCTCAGGCCGTCACTCTCCATTGGATAACATGGCAAAACTCATTTTTCTAAAACTGCTTTTCCACGTCTCACCTGCAATACGTAGCCTATAGGAGGCTAGAAACACAGGTATAGCCTAAGCATATATAGCCTACTATTTTGATCCCGGGAGAGAATATGTGTGCATGCACTTTATTTATGCACTAGGCTATGTGTGCATATGTGTGCATGTAGGCCACTACTACATGGGGTGGTCGGGAGGACAGCTTCATTCGTCCCTCCATAGACATTCAGCAATAGGCTGTTTTGCATCCATTACAAACAAGCAACGTGAAAGTCTAGGATTGGGGAGAGCGCCTAGTATGCAGTTGAACCTTTAGATGAAAAACAACACTTTAATAATGGCCCTACAATAAATAAACCGCTAATGACGTTTAGGCTATACTTTTGACCATCGCATAAATCGCCTGTAACTCCGTGATAGGACCTAACAGCAAAGTAGCCTATTTGGCTGAGCAACGTAGGTTAATATGTTCTATGTTTTGTCCCCATGATATAGTCAAAGATCCTTGATTACTAGCTGCGCTTTAACCCTCTCTGATATAGTCCTATGTCTAATAATTGTTGCACTCGAACACTCTGAATCGTTGTTGCATAGTTGCATTGTTTCATCGTCCTCCCTTTCAATCGTCTCGAGCGGTCGTTCTCTCTCCAAACTAACGACATAACGACTCGACATGGCGACATTAAAGTCGATACGTCGAGATTAAAGTCGATCTTACATTTCATTTTTTTTCTCGAAAAGTCGAGTTTAATGTCGACATGGCGACTTTAAAATCGACATGTCGAGTTTAATGTCGTCATGGCAAAAAAAAAATGTCCTTCATGTGTGGCCCTAATACTCCGTCGTACAAGACACTACAGGCCTGTCCCTCACAAGCTCAAATGTGTAACCCATTAAAATTACAAATTTTCGTGTATACATAATATGCTGCAGCTGTTGCCTATAGAACTTCTCAGGTCCTACCATGCCAGTGACGTCATTGAAACTGGCAGCGTTCTAATACTAACAAACGCAATTTTGGTCTTGCTTAAAAAAGGCTACGTATTGATTTTTTTAATTACATTTTTAAGTGTCATTTATTTTTAATTGTCATAATCAACACATTATCAATGTTGATTCTTTCAGTTCAGTTAATCTTTAAGGAACAAGGTGTCTGTGGAAAAATATACATCATACAGTAAAAAAGCTCTCAGCACTCATCTCTCTCTCTCTCTCTCTCTCTCTCTCTCTCTCTCTCTCTCTCTCTCTCTCTCTCTCTATTATGACCCCCCAACTCTCTGTGACCCTCTGGGATTTGGTTTGGTGGAGTAATTTGCAGATGGGAAGAGTGTACAGGAGGGCTTCTGAAGTCACAGTCCACCGGTCAGCTCACCATGACGTGACCCCCCCCCCAGATGCCCATAGGCTGTTGATGCAGTGAAACTCAGGTTACCGCTACTCCTGGTTGCAGGAGCCAGACTGCAACACGCACTGACCAAAACAGCCTGCCGGACTCAATCACATCTCTGAAATGGAGGCCAAATCGAGGCCCCTGTCGCTGGAGGTGGAAGGTGGACGATGGGACGAAGGGACAGGCGGGGGGGTGGGGGGTGGGGGGGGGTTTCAGAACTGATGGGGAAGAGTCGTGAGGCGGTGAAGGATAAGAGACATTTAGGAGGGCATGATGGGAAGTGACCGCTCCACTGCACCTCACAGTCTCTAAAGAGAGAGGTGTTTGGGTAGACAGAGGGGGTGTTAGTGGAGCTGGTTACTGAGCAGCGGGTGTCCAGTGACACGCTAAGCCCTTCATTTGCGCCTGTTTGATGACATGGGATGCTGGCCTTGGGATAGTCCCTTCTGATCCTGTTTTGTTGTTTTGTTTTAGCAATGCTGTGTGTGTGTGTGTGTGTGTGTGTGTGTGTGTGTGTGTGTGTGTGTGTGTGTCTGTGCGTGCGTGCGTGTGTATGTGTGTGTATTTATGCGAGAGGATCGATCTTCAGCAGGCATGGATTATATCGGGACAAAATACTTTGAGGAACATAAAGATCCCTGAGGCTACAGACGGATTGTTTTTACGGGGGTAACAAAAGAGGTTCCAGGGATGTTCTCATGTGAATGCCTGGTTCCAGGGATGTTCTCATGTGAATGCCTGGTTCCAGTGATGTTCTCATGTGAATGCAGGTTTTGTGTGATTTAAGAGGAGGTCACTTCACTCTCCGGAACATTCCTGCTTTCTCCCGGTTTATCAGTTCAGCGTGTCCAGAGTAGTTCCAGGGTGCCCCCTGAGACCACCACCACAGGGAAGGCAGCTACACCTCTCGGTCCAACCTGGCTGTGTGTACTATCATCTGTGCAGTGACATGACTCCTCATTAAGATCTCTTTTTTTGCTGAATCCAAAAAAATATATTATGGTGAAAGGAAATCCAGGAAAGTACAAAGGAAACTGTTGAAGTTGAAGCTCTAGATGGATGGTCACTCTAAAACTAGACTCTTTGTATGTTATTTTACCAGTTCATAGACACCACACATTAAGACTGTCAATTTTTTTTTTTACAACATGATAACCCAGTCATTAATCATCTCAATTACTCTATGATGGTGATCAAAAACACTAAGTACAACTAATTGTCTCATTCCATCTCCAAAGGAACAGACAGTGCAAAGAGCAAGCACATGTATCACTGTTCAGTACAGAGACAGCAGCACTCCGCCAGTGGGGACAAGCACATGTATCACTGTTCAGGGACATCACTCCACCAGTGCGGACAGAGTTCCAGCTGCCCGTATTGCGGAAGCGTTTTGTCCATAGAAGAGACTGTTCTATCCATATATTCAGTGTCCACACGCAGACCTTCTGCCACAAGACACCACCCAGTGTTGCGTACTTCCCAGCCAGTCCCCTCTGCAAATCACCTGACCTGTGTCCTGCTGCCTCCATTGCCTTTTTATTTCCACCAAAGACCAGCGCTGACCTGTGGGAGATAATTTGAGATGGAAAAGATGAGCTTTGCCCTTTATGGAACCAGTAGCCCTGTTGATTAATGCACACTCCTGTTTAAAACTTATTCACTCTTGACCCCTGGACTTAATTAAAGTTTTAACTCTGACCAACTATCATAAATTACTCCTCCAAATCTCACCACAGACTTGGAATTAAATAAGTGGCGTAGCTTTGCTTTCAAGCCCATTAAAAACTCCAGAGGGGGGGGGGGGGGGGGGGTAGGATAGAGTCAACACGTTGGTCAGTAAATGTTTCACTTTCACGGCAGCTTGGAGTAGCTGAGTGTCATTCTGATTCCCTCAACCCTCTTTCTTGAGTCCGTAATTTACTGTGCTATTAAAGTACATTTGTGAGGTCTGCAGGTTCGCATTTGAGTGTTGAGTTGTGTTTGCTCCTGAATACCACATTCAGATGGGGGGCTCAATCAGAATGAATGAAGTGCAGGCTTCTGTACTGATCGAGTGCAAGTGATGTGTTTGTGTGTGTGTGTGTGTGTGTGTGTGTGTGTGTGTGTGTGTGTGTGTGTGTGTGGGTGGGTGTGTTCAGAGTGGTACTGTGTTCTCTGCAGATGCCTCTTCTCTCTCACAGTGGCCTGCTCATTGTGTATTTCAGGATCTGACTCAGCTGAAACAAGATGGTTGCCTGTCCCTCCACCCCCTGGTGAACAGCAGCTTCTTCTCTGACCGGGAAAACTGCTTCTGATCGCTGAGTTCTTCTGAATGTGTGTGTCTTCATGGCCCAGCATCCTTTAAAAAAAACGTCTGGACTGTCCGATTCTTCTGTTTGTGACCTCTTGACCTTTGGCCATCTGCTATCCGTATCCGCAGCCAGTGCCCAACTGGTACAGGCTTTAAAACCCCTGACATGTTAGTTTTCAAGCTCCATTTCATTTAACATGAAACCTGTGACATTACTCCACTTTGCAGACTATGACTTAAGTACAGGCAGTCTACCTTTCCACTGAACATATCCAGAGTGCTGAGATGTATTTAGTTTGCTATGTGCGTATTTACTTGATGTCCTTGCTGACCTATTCAAGGCAGGAAACGTACAGTGTAAATCTGATAAAGTAGATAACAGAGAGAGGGTCACGTATTTCAAAACAAAATCTATTTCCGTTTAAGAACACTATTAAGGTTATTCAATCTTCTCCTATATGACATGAACATAACTTTAGCCTCTGGCAGTCTTCAGCAGCACAGTGGACATACCTTTTCGTCTGCTTCTGTGGTTCCTTTGTTCGTTATTCATACAGTAGATGGTTTGGAATATATGCCACTGAACTATAGTAAATTATAATGTGTTCTGGCTATTTGTAATATGAGATACTGGGGCTTGGTTGGTGGACAATCTGCTGCATACATACTGTATATTTATTAAGCTGTAAAAATATATATCGAAACTGTTTATTTATTTATTGTATGTTTTTATTTCATCTAGTTATATGTGAAATATTTATAGACATTGTGCTCTGCTACCAAAACAAATAGTTGTAAAAGTAGCTGTTTTCCTTTGCATAATTTAAAAAGTGAGTTGATGTAATGTGTTTGTAATTTGCTGTCTAGTTTATTTTTTGTATTATAAGATTGTGAATCAAAACCGGCATTGGGCATCATGAGCCGTGATAGCACAACACGGTGTTTTCTTTTTTTTTTCTTATTCACCTGTAATGCTGTGTTTGTCATAAACATACAAAAAGACCAGAAACATTTAATTTATGATGATATGAGCATTTATTTGTGTTTTAGTAAAGACCATACAGTACAAGCATCAAACATCAACCTGCTTTGCTTACTGACATGTTTTATTTTTTATTATTATTACATTAGATTCAAGGGAAGCAGGGAAGAAGCTTCCTCTGAACCTGCTGGTTGGGTGTGGAGAGACCTGTAATGAGTGGGGTGCGTGCATGTGTTTGTATGTGTGTGTGTGTGTGTGTGTGTGTGTGTGTGTGTGTTTGTGTGTGTGTGTGTGTGTGTGTGTCTATGTGTGGTGGGGTGGTAGGTTAAGCTGTGATCAGAATTACTCATCACCTCCTATGCAATTACTGCCTTAATTGATGTAATTAGCGGTGCGTGTTCCTTACTGGAAGAAATGTCAGTGTGCAGAACCAAGTCCAAAAACATGGAAATGAACAAGCATACAGTACCTGTCCATTAGGTCCATCAACGTCTTCATGAATCATTGTTTAAAGGTCACCCATATGAGGTAATTTCTCAAACCTCCAGTTTGAAACTTTCAAGTCAGTAATTTCCCTTCTTTTCCGCCACACCTGTTAATCCATGGCTCAGACTATGAGTGGACAAATCAAGCTTTAATCCCCCTGAATGAGCTCACAGCAGCAGCACAGTATGTACTGCCTAATCCATCTGTATATCTGTATAAAACATTGGCTAAGTGGCAAAGCTAAGGCGTCATTAGCTTCGGCGGGCTGTAGCGGTTTGCCGTTGTGTTGCGCGTGCATAAATCAGAGCTTTATTGCCCCAGTAGGCCTCATGAATCACGCCCCGACTCCATCGGCACAAATTAAGGGCCTTCTAATGGCCCGTGCTGCCCAAACATATTGCGGTGTTTGTGAGTGCAATCGCTGCCCTCTGAATACTGATGACAGGCTTTCCCTTTTCTCCTAAGAGGAGTTTAAAGAGATAGTGGGTTCAAGATAGCGCAGCAAGCTCGTATGCTTTGCTTCTGATATGAGCACAGCAAAGGCAGACTACACCACATGTAAGGTCCGCCTTGTAAGTATTACAAGTACTGCAATGAGTATTTCATTTATATGCTTTTGCACAGTATATAAAAAGCATGCAATGTGGAAAATTAATGCAATCAACATATGCTTTATCTGATATGCTCTAGAGATATTTATATGCAACTGTATCTGGGGAGTTCACAGCAGCTTATGTCTGTTGCTATGGTAAAAGAATGTAGGCCAACTCTTGCCATGATATTTCAAATTTACTTCTGGCAAATCAAAAGATAATATTATCATTCAAAGTGAGTTTTGACTGTTTGTGCTTTTGACGGAAAGGAAATTGAATCCCATGCTCTAGAATGGTCCTATTCTAAGGGCTGTGTCCAGTGCTTTAGACGGAGCCAAGGCAACCCTTCACCATCAAAAGACACCAATCAAAGACATGCTATCAAGACACAGCTAATAGCCAGACATGCTTCCTTAATCTCTGCCGGTCCAAATTTATCATGTCCGTTGTTCAGGTCTCTCCAGTTCTTTTGATCTATTCTGATCTATTCTGCCACAGGTCTATGTAAAAAAAGAAGACACTAAACTTCAAAGGTTCGGCAAGGTATGATAGAGGGGTTTGTACACATACCTCATTTTAGGCAAATCAAAATCAACTGTGGGAGGATGGACTCTTTGATCATCTACAAGTAATTCCAAGTCTAACAACACGCAGGTGAAATGTCAGAGGAAGTGAAGAGAACTCAAACAACACTAACAACCTCACTCTGGTAGACTAACACCTACATGTTGCAAAAATGTTAGATTGTGATATAATTCAAGGATACATCTGATTATATCACAGCCATGGATTTGAAGTATTACATGCAAAGTCCACGTCTCATAAATTTACCTCAACCATGGGTATTTCAAGAATGTGGCTTTACATCCAGCCAACAATGCCCATAGCCGTGGTTTATAATAGAGCACAGCCTCTCTTCTGTATTTCTTGCTTAATTATACCGCAGTTAGTGGTCACATAATAATAATATAATAATTAGCTGAGCAGCATTCATTAGTGATATTCATATCTCCTCTCCTACAGTGCCCATGTCCCATTCAGAAATCATTTAACATATGGGCAGGAATTTATAATTATTACTCATGCTTTTAAAACAATCACATGCTACGTTATTTCCATATCAGGGTCATTCTACGAAACCGGTGCCTTTTGCGTCCGGTCCATTTCATGAGCTCTCAACAATGTAAAAATGTGTCAAATTGTATTTCAGAGGATCAAACCTGTTAATTTAAGTGTTATGAATTACATAATGCATATTTCAATGTCATTGTAAATATAAATCCTACACTTTTTAGTCATCTTTACCAAGGACATGGCCAATTTCCCCATGTCCGGAAAGTCACATATGGAATTCGCACCTAATTTATTAATTAGAACATGTCATTTTTTAACCAAATTTTCATTAATGTCATGATTAAAAATATGCTCTTGATACTATACTATATGTTTTTTTAAAATAAAAGTATGATTTCCCATACAAAAATCATGATTTATGCCCGTCCCGTAGTTTTACATACCACCCCATAACGCTTACATGTTCTGGCTATTACAAAGACACTGTTTCTTTAAGTGACATCACAGACAGCAGATGACTTCACTCAAACCCTTGCAGGAGCCAAGGTCTCAAGCAGGCAAGTTCCCACAAAATTTGATATGATTTATTTGCTCTTTCTGGTAGTTAGATAGGGTCCGTTAAGCTTAACCTTACCACCCCATAACGTATAATAGATAGGGAAACTGTTAAATTAGGGTTTTTTTTTCAACTGTAATGTAAAGTGAAGGAAATTTTAAACTGAATGGTATATTTACTATCTTAGCTAGTCAATTACAGTGCTAGCTGCAGTCATTCAGAGGTGAAATTTACCACCCCGTAACATACCACCCCATAACACTTTGTATCGTTATGGGGTGGTAAGGGGAATGTAGAGGGGGTGATAAGGGGAATGTAGAGTGGTTGTCATTGCCATTTAGATTACACAATTCATAAAAATTATATTTATATATAGTTTTACATACTGTGATTACTGGGGGAAACCTCTGTTCTTTCTGCAGTGAGCCCTTAGCAATGAGTCCATAGCAACCAGCTAATCTGTTGAATGCTGGTTCATCAGTATGCATTGGTCACTGTTAATATTTTATGACTATATTGTATGCCAATGTTAGCCTACTGGAGACTATTGTGGTGAGAAATAATTATTAACTAGTTGTGATGGACTTGTAGGGAAGGGCTAACTACAAGCAGAACGGAGGTTTCTGCGGTCATCACAGCAAATGAATGCATTTCAAAATGTGAGAGTACTTAGCTTTTTTGTGTATCTAGTGACAACCCAGTCATGAACTCTCTCTCTGTCTCTCTCAACTTGGCACACACACCTAGTCAGTGTAAATAATTATGATAATTTTCATAATTTGCAGACAATCATGGCTCCATTGAGTAATGCTGAACGACAGTGACTATTCTGTGCTCGCCGCAATGCTGATCCAGAGAGGAGGCAGCAGTATCTAGAGATGGAACGGCAAAGATGGAGACGAGATGTCGAAAGAGGGAAGAAGTTGTTAAGTTAAGGAAAAAGTGGAAGGAACAGAATGAGGCCCCGTCCATTTACTAGGGAAGTGCGGTGTAAGTTTAAATGTTACTAACGAAGGTATTATAGCAATATTATAAATGTGGCGACGGAATAGCCTAGAACTTGGGTAGGCCTAGCGTTCAGTAGCCTATGCACTTGCAGTGATAGCCAAAACTAATGTGAATCGCGGACTATCCTACAACCAAAGAAAGTAAAGCAGATTATTTGTACCTGCGTTAGCCAAATAAAGGACGGGACTGCACCCTTCACAAACCGTAAAAATGAAGTTTATTAGTTTTACAGTTGACTACAGTTGACAGTTCACTATCAGTCCACACAAACAATTCTGGTTTCCTTGCACTAGCCATTTTCGTCGTAGCCTATTCTGTCTGTTTGTATAGCCTACAGCACGCAAGCTTTGGTCAATTTCTGTAACAGAAACAGTGCCACCTCTAGGCCTGGGATATGAAGTAACGTGTTGAGTCGTGTTGAGATGGATCCGTTTGGACGCAAATATTCTTGATTGATCGGTTTGGTACGTGTAGACTAGCCCTGAAAGGAGAAAGCAGGCAAAGGCTAGCCTGGAAAATCCACACCCTAATAATCTAGAAAGATTAAGGGTCTGGCCATGAACAATCATGTAATGGCCCAACTCGAGGGGTGGCACCAAGCATGCATTTGAAAATCTCACTTCACGCAATTGGATAACACCAGACCAATGTTTACTCTGAATGATTCCGGACTTAGACGCAATTGGATAACACTACGTTCAATGTTTCCAACGTTGGAGCGCTGTCGTCATCAGTTTAGCGCGCCTCTGGCCCGCCTATGTCAGATACGATTTGATTGGTTACACGGGATGCAAGGGGAAAAAGTAACGTGCATCATTGCTCATTGCCAGAGTGTCTCGCAGAGACAATTCCATTGTGCTCTTGCGAGAACTCTGGATTTCCAGGGTAGGCGAAGGCTAGAATGAAGGCTTTTGACACCCCTCCTGAGAGTACTTTATCTTTTTCAATGTACCCAATTTTATGATCATATTTCAAAAATGAATGTACTCAATCTTCTGAAATCTATCCATGTTGAATGTACCCAGTATTTCATGACATAAATTTGCATTTTAAACTTCATATCAATAAATATGTTTATATATACTTTGGATCTTGCCTTATTACGACATTAACAGTCCACACATATGTCCAGAACTAATCAAATTATTGTTAAATTATGGAAACAAACAAAATTAACCACCCCGTAACAGGATTTACCACCCTGTAACATGACTTACCACCCCATAACATGTGTTTTTTTTTTAAAAAAATACTAGAGAGTGAGTGAAATAGCCCATAAATAAATGTTTGATCATAGTGTGATGAAGTGGGCCTATTTACACATGTAACTTTAATTTGACAATAGGGAGTAAAATAGCCAATATTGTTCAAAACACCAACCAATGGGCATGCGGAATTCACAGTTTGAAGACTAGAGTCTAAATTCTGCAAATCTCCAATTAAAAAACAAACCTATAACTTTTAATATCAAATTAAGGACATTTTTATGACAGGAAAACATGAAATGTTCTGAATTCAATTTATGCATTATGTCTAAATGGAGCGCATCTTGTCCGTTACGGGGTGGTAAAAAAAAAGACACCTGGGCTACAATAAAAAGGAAAATATTAATAGGGATTTAAGCCTGAGGTGGGAAAATGTTTTTTTATGCAGGTCATATATGTCTTATATCATGTGGATGTCTTAAAATATGGCTTGTCCTACATGATTTTTTAAAAAAATGTCAAAGTGAAAAGGCACCGGTTTCGTAGAATGACCCACCAATGTTTTGTATTGTATGGTATTGTATTGTAATAATAATAATAATAATAATAATAATAATAATAATAATAATAATAATAATACATTTTATTTATAACACACTTTACATCAATTCAATGACCTCAAAGTGCTACAATGCACATAAAATAACATAAAAGACTTTAAAACTAGCATAAAAGGAAAACAGAGAGAAAACACATTAAAATAGCAGTTTTAGCCATAGGCTTTTCTAAAAAGATGAGTTTTAAGGCCTTTTTTAAAAGAGTCCACA
>NC_055966.1:14134736-14152236 GCF_018492685.1 Alosa sapidissima
CGGTTCGAACCCCGACCAGTAGGCACGGCTGAACTGCCCTTGAGCAAGGCACCTAACCCCTCACTGCTCCCCGAAGGCAGCTCACTGCGCCGGGATTAGTGTGTGTTTCACTAATTCACGGATTGGAATAAATGCAGAGACCAAATTTCCCTCACGGGATCAAAAGAGTATATATACTTATACTTATTTGTTTATTCCTTTAGGTTGCTTTACAAAACCAAACTACATTTCTCCATAATTGTTGCTTTGCTGAAATTCATCTGATTCCAGTGTACAGTAATTGGTGTGCTGTCACAATTATAGTATGTGTTGTCTGTATGTGTGTAGGCTATTCGTATTTCGTTTTTAGGCCACATTATTGATTATTATATGATGTTTTCGTCTTGTGGTTTTGTCTTATTTATAAATGTGATGTTGGTGTGGTGTTTCCCTGTCCTAAGCTCAGGTTGATGAATAGTCCTGAGGCGAATGTGGCTTCCTTGTCATTAATCACATGGTCTATCGCAGATCCCCACAGTCAAAATGAATGCTAATGGAGAGTTTCATGAAATATAGCCTGGGAGTCCAGGGGGAGTGATTGAATATGGTCCTCAATACTCAGCCCAACTGATGCACATAGCCATCACTTCAGGACTAGCTGTGTTAGTATTGAGTGTTATGTCAAGCAATCAGATTGTTATTGAATAGCAACATAAAGTTATGACCGATCCATGAACCTATGGTTATTTGACTAGAAAAAACATCCATCAACAATCAATACATACAAAATACAGTATGCAATGTGGATATAGGAGATATGTGTGTAAATGATGTGAGCAAATGATTGTGTCTTTCATCATACAGTATATAAAGGCAATACAGCCTCCTAGTTCCCAATACCCTAGTGTGTTTTTCTTGTTGTATGCCTCAAAACAAAAAGCTTGAGGCCAAACCAGATGTCTCGCTGCAATGTGGTTTAAAAAAGCTTTTCAAAAGCTTTTGTATGATCATTATATGACAGATATGAGGAAGCATTACTGTAAACAGACACTGTGTCTGGGAGTGATAGCACCTGAAGACTGGGATGGCCTTCAGAAAGTGAGTCATATTCTCTCCTTTCTCTTGTTCTCAAAGCCACAGCATTCAGCCTGTCTGTATCAGTAATAAGAGAGGAGAGTGCACTGAGCACCTACTCCTCGTTTCAAATCCGTCATTGCTTTTGTTTTCGTTGGTAGAAATGAGAATATTTGCCTGAAGGAGGAATGAGGAGTCTGATACATTCTGAAATTAACATGCAACCAAAGCAGAGGGGGGAAAAAAATAATCTTTAAAAAAAAAAACCTGCTGCAAATGAGCAATGTGCGAGCGATTATTTTTGGTAATCTATTTTTCTCCATTGGTTAAGGGGGGTCAGTGCTTTCAATTTACAACTGGAGTTGTAGCCTGAGGCGGGGAATGTTAGCGGCTCATCATTAGGTCTTAATCAGTCTGCAACAATAGCTGAGTGTCCATCCAACTTTTAATACATATTTGTAGTCTACTATTCAAATAAGACATTGTGACTGGAAATATTAGAAATTTGCATAAAATCATCTACTCATTCATCTACTGTGAATAAAAAGTTGCTAGAGGTGGGTGGACTAAGATTCACGTTGATTAGACCAATGTTGATGGAAACCAGTTTATTTTCACACATTAGCAATTTTGTAATGTGTTTCAGTTATAGTTGCCCTGACAATGTTATGTTTTGATTCCATAGGTAATCACGGCCAAAGATTCTAGCGCTATGCTCTAAGATCTCTAAGAGTTTTCATTTTTGATATGCATAACATAGCAGATAGCTCACTCACAAATTCCAAACATCAAATTAAATATTACACTGCACTGGACAGCTGAAGTGGCCTTTCCTCCTTCTCTTTCCTCCTCTTTGAGTCGCTCAGAATGAATGTATTACAGTATGTATCATATCTTTTCACTTTCACAAAGTTACATAATATCTTTGAACAGATTCTGGAGAATGGATTTGGGTGGTACGGCTAAGAAACTGGAGAACTGAATTAATTAGTTCCTGTCGGGTCACCCGTGATATTACATTTCTGTAGTGTTCTTGTTACAATATCCCATTTCTGAAACTCAGGATGTCTTATGGTGTAATTACCCTGTAGGAGTATTGCATAGTTTTGAAGTTTTGCCTGAACTAAGATCACAAGCTTGACACAGAACAATGGCAGGAAGAGAAAGGAATCTCCCAAAGATGATTTAGTATTATTAGTAACATGCATCATGGCCTTTGTGCTTTGTATTCTATCCCTCCATGCTGACTCCAAGTCTACATGACTGGTGTGAGTGCTACTGCAACACTCTTGATTGGACATCAGGTGTGCTCCTCGACTCCAGTGTGCCAGTGATAAGCTCTGCCGGGAATCGTGGACAGCAGAGTGGGTGGTGGAGATGGGAACGGGATGGGATTCCAGATGCTGGAATAAGATTCCCTGGATTACATCAACAGGCTGCCTTCTCCAGCTGTACGGCTCGGCGGTGAACCGGTGGCAGGTGCTGCTGCGGGAAGTGCACCTGTGCTTCGTCCCTGAGCACACACATCCCTGGTGATGTCGGAAGTGCACCTGTGCTTCGTCCCTGAGCACACGCATCCCTGGTGATGTCGGAAGTGCACCTGTGCTTCGTCCCTGAGCACACGCATCCCTGGTGATGCTCCAGGTGCAGCTCATTTCACACAGGAACAGAGACAGTGACCATGTGGGAGACTTGCTTATTATATGGCAATGAGGAATTAACACCACTCTCAGCAAAGGATGGCATATTATCAGTCATAACCAGTCATAATATTTTCAGAGTGCTGCACCCTCTTCAGCTCTGTTTACTCTTTGCCTATGCATCAGAAGTGACAAATAGTAGGAACAAACTCAGTGGAGAAAGATATAATTCTGATTTGTACAGTGTTTTGTTCGCTTGGATTTTGTAAATGTACAAAATCAAAGCAAACAAAAAAATACAGAGAAATGTATTAGCCTTTTCTGCCTCAGATCTAGACCATAGTTGCATCGTTAGATCCACCTAGCTGTAGAAGTTTAGCCTGGAAAAATCCAGTCTTTCACAAAGTGAATAGAGCCTTGCGACTCTCGATTGGAAAAACGCTTCCAACACTTGCATCAAGACGGGCACTAACTTTGAAATCATTGGTCCAGCCTTACCAATCACATTAATCAGAGATTCCTAACGTTACTTCCTACTTTGCTTAAACTTTACAAACTGACAATAAACAGCATCAACAGTCAGGAAACAATGTACAGTATGTGGGTCTAGTTAGCAAGCCCTTTTGTGGAAATTCTTTAGTGCAATGACTTGATAGATATTTTTCTGTTTTCGTTTGTTTGTTTGTTTGTTTACTATTTATGAATGTATTATTATAATTAGTATGTATATGTATATATATAGTATGTATATATACTCTTTTGATCCTGTGAGGGAAATTTGGTCTCTGCCTTTATCCCAATCCGTGAATTAGTGAAACACACTCAGCACACAGTGAACACACAGTGAGTGAGGTGAAGCACACACTAATTCCGGTGCAGTGAGCTGCCTGCTACAACAGCGGCACTCAGGGAGCAGTGAGGGGTTAGGTGCTATTATTATTATTATTGCAAGATGGCTGGACAAATCTGTCTTTTTTTTGCAACTTCTCCTGCAAGTTATTTTCCACTTACGTCTAGCCAACATTTCAAATCGTTGGTTAGCCGCCTCGGTCACTCACAGGCATCCATCCGATAAAAAGCACACTCTCACCTGGCCATAGACTAGACAAAATGCAATGGCTTATCCTGAGAAGCTGCCCGTCTGTCCTCGACAATGTCTTCCGAGGCGTAAAATTCCTACCATGGACTCTTGTGGCTTCAGGTGAGCCCAGCTCCCCTCAGCAAGCAGCCTGGTCAGATGAAGGCAGATCTGCTGCGAAATCAATAAATGTTTCATCGGATTTAAAGAATGGCATTAAGGTAAGCTTTATGGGGGACTAGGATGGTGCCAGGGTGGCCAAGTCCTTGGGATTTTAAAGAAAGCTTTATGATGCTGTAAACAGGCCGCTATTCTCTTCTCCATTTTGACCACATAAACTCGAGACAGATCTGTAAATCTGCAATGCAAGGAGATTGTATCGCCTTCTTTCTTTCTATTTCTCTCTTCCCCCCCCTCTCTCTTTCTCGCTCCTTCTTTACTCCAGTGATCAAGCACTTTGTCTTTTGACACATAAGTACTGAAATAAGGTGGTTTATCTTATGATGTTTAAAATGAAATGTATTGTCAATAAAAACTAAATATCATATTCAGCATATCTTACCATCAACATGAAGGGCTGGCTCATTTTCTAACATATGCCGATAGGTAGGTCCTGTACTTCTCAAGTGGAGAGCTGCTCCAGCTGCAATTATGCAAAGAAAGATTTGTGCATTTTTGAATGACTGCTGTTTGTACGCTGAATGCCAAACATGTGATGACAAATAATTGTCTTTAACCTTCCAAGTATTTTTTTTTCTAAATCACATTGTTGAAAGCTGTGGCTACCCTACAGGGAAAAGTCTTAAGAGTCTCTAAGAACATGGCTTTCCATATGCACCATTTGGCTGACATTTACAAAAGGCTTGGAGGATTCCATCAAAGTTCAGAGCCTTAACTAGCGAGGCTTTATTGGAAGTAGGCTGCCAGAAGTAGGTTGTCCCCCAAGTTACGCAGACTTACACATCAAAATATGGACCTCTCTCTCTGTACATGAATTGAATATACAACAGGACCACTCAAAGGCATGTCAGGGAAATGTCCCAGAAAACAGCAGGTCCCCCAGGATAGGCTGGCTAATGGAACAGTAAGCAGTGGACTCTCTGCTGAGAGTCTGGTATAAAAATGAAGCATTTTCTGCTTTTGTGAATCTGTGTGTGTAATACTGATAAACTCACATAACGGCTGAGCAAATGATAATAATCTGAATGTAGTTGCTGTGATTCAGTTATACAGCAAATGAATTAAAACAGGACTCCTACCACCATGTTAGATGAATTGCTAAGTTTAAAAAGGAATGCCCTAAGATGAGCCCAGTCTAGTGATGTGTTTTTTTTAAATAAAGTAGATCCACAAGGCTTATTTTAATTTCTGAAAACTACAGTATGCTCCAAGACAAGCACAATTTCAATGATAAAGGATTCAGACTGATGCTGTGTTGAGATGATCAATGTGCTTTAATAAACAAAGCACAATAAATACAATCTGTGAAAAATGAAGCCAGTGCTCATGCAATTTGTCAAAAAACAACAAGTAAATATTATATTCAGTGTCTATGCATATCAAAAATGTCCATAGTAATGTAATTGTCATTTAGGTGTATCAGTGTTTTCAGAGAGAGGCTGGGTTGTGTAAAGGCCGTCCCCCCGGGATTCAGTGGGGGTCAGCGGGAAGCCACTAGTGGACCAGACTCATCTACATGCCGGTGTAATGCATTCACAAAGGTCCAGGCATTTATCGCTTACAGCAAATAGCTACAGAGTAGTTCATCTCATTTAGGGATGTGTACCAGAATTGTTTAATGAGCAGTGACCTCAATTACAGTGCTGGAGGCCTGCAGGGCAAAGAATATTGGAAGGGAACCATGATTAGGTTTTTTTAAATTATTATTTGGGGAGAAGGGGTTTGTTGGAGTTGATACTGAAATTATGTTGTGCTGATTGAGAGGATTGAGAAGGCTACATCTAAAATTGTTTTTATGGAGTGGAGTGGGAAAAAGCATGCTATATGTATCTATCCAAAACATGACAATTATGCTGGGCAAGACTGACCATTTTCCATTGTGCCAGGTTTTTACGTAACAAATACACACACACACACACACACACACACACACGCACGCACACACACACACACACACACACACACACACACACACACACACACACACACACACACACACACACACACACACACACACACACACACACACAGCCTACAGCAATATAAGAGACTGGAACTCCCCCTCTCTGTCCGTCGCTGTTGCAAACTGCCTGCAGGTGTAAAAGATGAGATGGTTGAATGGTGTGAGTTCTGAGGGGGAGCGCGGGGTTTGGATTAAATTTGTATCAGCACTTTATAAAATGAAACGAATGCTTCAGCATGACCACCCTGGGGGGTGTAACACTATATCAATCTGTCTGTTCCTGTTTTTGGGTTTGATGTGGATTCTGTTTGGATTTTCTGTGCCAGGGTTGTTTATTGTACTTTGTATGCTACCCTCCTGGCCAGAGCGTACTCAATGCTCATCTCAATTTTTTCCAATAAAAAATAAATAATAGTAGTGACCATTGAGCAAACCTTACGTGACAAGCAAAGCCTGAGTTATTAGCACATAGAGTTCAATCTTCTGAGCCTTGCAATGGTGTGTGTGTGTGTGTGCTTGCATGAACCCTTCTGTGTGTGTGTGTGTGTGTATGTGTGTGTGTGTGTGTGTGTGTGTGTGTGTGTGTGTGTGTGTATGTGTGTGTGTGTGTTTGTGTGTGTGCGTGCATGAACCCTTCTCTGTGTGTGTGTGTGTGTGTGTGTGTGTGTGTGTGTGTGTGTGTGTGTGTGTGTGTGTGTGTGTGCATGAACCCTTCTCTCTGTGTGTGTGTATGTGTGTGTGTGTGTGTGTGTGTGTGTGTGTGTGTGTGTGTGTGCGTGTGTGTGCGTGTGTGTGTGTGCGTGTGTGTGCGTGTGTGCATGCATGAATCCTTCCTGATTCATTAGGGATAATTTATTACATTAGTAATTCCTTTACCAGGTTTCCTCTAGTGTAGAGTCATGTTTATGTCCTCTAGTGCAGAGTCATGTTTATGTTGTTTCTTTTGGCGTGCTTATACTCTTGTATAAGAATCGTAATGCCTTTCTCTCCTTTTGTTTGATACATATGTGATGTACAATCCTCCCAACATACCTGTAGCTGTTCAAACACTCAACATGCAACAGTAATTGCATTTAATACCAATTAACTGGTTTATTCAGGAATGGGGGGGCTGGTGAAAGCTGTTTTATCGGTGGGTAATTGTTTGGCAGATGGTGCTTCATTGGAGCAGAAAAGCTCACAGCTTCGCCGGTCTTCATGTTTGAGGTCCAGATGCTAGTGACCAGTGGAGGAGGAGGAGGAGGAAGAGGGGGAAAAGGAAAATAAATTATGACAAGAATATAAAGCAGGTGGGAGGCATCCATGGAGGTGGAGTGCTTTGTAGAGTGGCCAGAGGAGGCAATGGTTCATCAGAGAGGGTCGCGGTTGGCCTCAATGTCTGGGGTTCATCAGAGAGAGAGACGAGGTTGGCCTCACTGTCTGGGATTCATCAGAGATGAGGTTGGCCTCACTGTCTGGGGTTCATCAGAGAGATGAGGTTGGCCTCACTAGGCTGCAGCATATTTGTCACAAGTAAAAGCATTCCTGATCCAAGACACGCAAAAATGCTGTAAGTGCAGATTTTGATTTACTGGGATAGGTTGGTGGGTTGTGTTGTGTATGCAGTTGCTATTTGTTTTGCTATTGAAAACCACTTAACACTATTTTAAATACATGTACATGTACAAAGAAGAGAGAGCAGACATCATCCAACAACCAAGAGCATGTGTGTAAGCTCTGAGCCAGTCAACACCATGGAAACATAAACTTTGCACTTAAGATGCAGAGCATGGAACAGCGCTTGTGCAGCTCTGGAACACTTGATTGTTGTTGCCGCGACATTTGATCCATCAGCCCAACCCCGCCACGGCTTTGGGGACCCCCCCAGGAGGCGGAGTGGTTGGTCATATCCTGCAGTAGCACCTCAGCGGGCTCGTTTGGCACGTCGATTGACTGCTGCTTGGATCCATAACCGGAGTGAGTGACTGTTGCTGCCGAGGAGGCTGACAAACAGCAGCAAGCAGCGCCGCCGGCAGGGGAAATCACCTCTCTCTCGCTCTCTCTCTCTTTCTTTCCCTCTGTACCTTTCCCTCTCTCTCTCCTCCCGTCTGCCTCATTCTCTCTCTATAAATCTCCCCATCAACTTCCCCTGCTCTCACTCTGTCTTCTCCTGTCGCTCTTAATCTCTGTCCTTCTTTACTTTCTTTTACCTCTATCATTCTCTTTGTCATTACCCATCACTCTCTCTCTCTCTCTCTCTCTCTCTCTCACACACACACACACACACACACACACACACAGACACCCCACCCATCACTCTGTCTCTCTCTCAATCTCTCTCCCTCTCTCTCAATTCAATTCAAAGTTGCTTTATTAGCATGACTGTAGGTACAGTGTTGCCAAAGCACAAGCAAAACAGCATAACAATTAGAACATTGACAGCATTAAGGGAAACAGTAACATGTAACATGAACAATTCTGTGTACACTCACTTTCTCTCTCTCTTTCACACACACACATGCACACACACACACACACACACACACACACACACACACACACACACACACACACACACACACACACGTACCCATGTGATCACACACACACACATACACACACACATACACACACACACACACACACACACATACACACACACACACTCACACACATAGGGATAAATAGATCACACTTTGTTGGAGGAAAGATGGACACACATGCTCCTGCGACTCCTTTATCTCCTTCTCTCTCTCAGTATGAGTCCGTCTCCATGCAAGCTGCCCCAGCTCTGTGTCCCAGCAGCTATCCATCACCCCTTAGTGCAACAGAGCACCATGCTGGATGCTGCCTGGGTTAGGAGGGCGCGCCGACATGCCTCACTCATCTGTGGGACGCGACAGCACCACCCTGTGTGGTGGCACGAGGAAGCCTGAGGCTCATGAGTCATCTTGCTTAACGGAGATCTCCGGAGATTACTGCTTTTGTTCTGACTCACCGACCGCAGCGAGGTGCCCAGTCTGCTGAGCCTTTTGAGCACCTTTGTAAGTTTCACGGTTCTCCAAACATAAAGTTTTATGTGTGTATGTTTGTGTGTGAATGTGTGTGTGTGTGTGTGTGTGTGTCTGTGTCTGTGTGTGTCTGTGTGTGTGTGTGTGTGTGTGTGTGAGAGAGAGAGTGTGAGAGAGAGAGAGAGAGAGAGAGTTGCTCCCCTGCAGAGAAAAAAAGGTAGCCACACAGATGTACCTTCTTCCTGGTTGCCATGGAGACTTCATAACTTGGCAGTAATAAGTAGAGATTGTGGATAATTAATAGAATAAGCCTCCAGTTCCACAATCAGCTGCTTTCCTTTCCCATATGGCTCAGCTGACCTCCTGTCATGATATGCACGCCTTCCAAATGCAAATGGTTTACATCTCTGCTTTCTCCCTTCACTTCATGTCCATACTAGTCATCAGTCTAACGCAACTTACAGTAATAAAACAATGTATATAAGTATATAGTATTTATAGTAAGTATATATACTCTTTTGATGCCGTGAGGGAAATTTGGTCTCTGCATTTACTAATCCCAGCGCAGTGAGCTGCCTGCTACAGCGGCGCTCGGGGAGCAGTGAGGGGTTAGGTGCCTTGCTCAAGGGCACTTCAGCCATTCCTACTGTTTGGGGATCGAACCAAAAACCCTCCGGATACCAGTCCAAAGCCCTAACCAGTAGGCCACGGCTGTCCCCAATGTGTTTCTTTAGATTTACATTACCTCACTTGACCAACAAAACACAAAGAATATACCTTCACAGAACTCTTTTCGACATAGTGTGATGTCACGAGAGGCTGCGTTCTGGAGGGGCGCTACATTCCCCTGAGATGGCTGCAGTCACGGACAGCTTTGGCTCCATCTGCTGGTGGAGTTGGAAACTCCACCCCTCAAACACACGATATCCCAACACACCTGAGACCGATCAGGGCCTGATGAGCTGAAGGGCTTTTTAAGGCCCAGAGACACAGTTGGTGTCAGAGTCCAAAGCCCTAACCAGTAGGCCACGGCTGTCCGCGACCTGGCCTCTGACCGGGCGACTGGCTACGATGCACTGAAGGTGGAGATCCTCAGCAGAAGTGGGCTCACCAAGTTTGGCATGGCCCAGCGTTTCCCCAGCTGGACCTTTCAACCAGACCAGCCTCCTTGTGCACAGATGCACGAACTTGTCCGGATCACGCGGAAATGGCTGGAACCGGAGAAGAGTAAGGCAGCTGCAATAGTGGAGGCCGTTGTGGTGGACAAGTACTTACGGGCCCTGCCTTATGAGGCGAAACGGCTCATTAGTCAACAGGCCTTGATGACAGCGGACCTAACCGTGGAAGCTGTGGAAAGGTACCAGGCCACAGCAGAGATGCTTCGGGCTTCCAGAAAGGAGCCCCAGAGTACGTCCCCGCCACAGACAGGAGGAGCCAGTCCAAAGAACCCCAAGGGGTCCAACCCAGCCACTTCAGGAGCTGTCCAGGCTCCAGGGGGAGCCAGAAACCAGCCGGCACCAGGAAGAGGACACCGGGAGAGTGAAACCCGACAGTGTTACCGGTGTGGGGAGATGGGACACATCTCCTGGCAGTGTGGGAAACCAGCGGATGAGCCTATGCCCACTGCTGAGTCTTCCAGCTCACTACCTGCCCACCTTTTTGCTTCGCTCGTGGGAGTCGTAGATGGCGCCCAAGAACGACCCCCCACCTGCCCGGTGACTGTGAATCACCATGATGTGGAAGCTCTGCTAGATTCCGGTAGCCGGGTCACCCTGGTGCATAAGGATCTGGTGGATTCATCGTGTCTGACCCCATGGAAAGTCCTCCCGGTTTCCTGTGTCCATGGAGACACCAGAGACTACCCCACCACTGAACTCGCAATGACCACCACCAGGGGAACCATCCACGACGGCCGGTGTGGTTGATTCCCTACCCGTTCCTGTCCTAATTGGACGAGACTGCCCAGCCTTTCACCCACTGTGGAGGGAGACTCAGGAGAGGCTGACCCGAGTACCTCGGAAGCGGAGAGGTAAGACGTATCCTGAGAATACGCAAATACAACCCTCAGAACCACTCACTCCAGCCTGTGCTCTTGCAGGGATGGCAGGTGCCCAGGCTGATTCAGAGACTGGTCCAGACACGGAGGAAGAGAACATGGTCCCAGGAAGTGCCAGGCCAGTATGGTACAGCCCAGTTACAAGATCCCACTCTTGCAAATGCTTTGAAAAATGTGCAGGTGATCGAGGGAGTGGTGCTAGGGGATAGGACGAGCCCTACCTACCCTCATTTTGCAGTAAACCGGGGGTTAGTGTATCAGGTGGTACAGAAAAATGGTGAGGAGCATGAACAGCTCCTCGTACCATAGCCCCACCGGGCCACCGTACTCAACCTAGCACACACCCACCCGCTAGGGGCCCACCTAGGGGTAGAGAAGACGAAAGAAAGGATCTTGCAACGCTTCTTTTGGCCAGGAGTGCACAAAGAGATAGAGAACTGCTGTCGTGGTTGCCCTGAGTGTCAGCGGGTGGCGCCAAAGCCCACATATAGAAACCTGCTCATTCCCTTGCCCATTATCGAGAGCCCATTTGAGAGGATTGGACTGGACATCGTTGGGCCCTTACCGAAGAGTTCCAGGGGACATCAGTACATTCTGGTCATCCTGGACTATGCAACCCGATATCCTGAGGCCATCCCGCTGAGGAAGGCTACGTCCAAACAGATCGCCAAGGAGTTGTTCCTTCTGTCAACTAGTCTGGGGCTCCCGAAGGAGATATTGACAGACCAAGGGAGTCCATTCATGTCCAAGGTTATGAAAGAACTCTGTGCTCTGCTGAAAATCAAACAGCTGAGAACGTCGGTCTACCACCCCCAGACAGACGGGCTAGTCGAACATTTTAACAAAACTCTAAAATCTGTGCTGCGGAAGGCGATCGGGGAAGATGGGCGCAACTGGGATCAGCTGCTACCGTACCTACTGTTTGCGGTGAGAGAGGTACCTCAGTCGTCTACTGGTTTTTCACCCTTTGAGCTCTTGCTGTCTTACAGATCCCGAGGACTGCTGGACATCGCCAAGGAGGCCTGGGAGGAGCAACCGTGCCGACAGCGGACCCTGATCGAGCATGTCGGGGCCATGAGAGAGAGAATTTAGGCTGTCTATCCCATGATGCGTGAACACATGGAGACTGCTCAACGGCAACAGCAAGCCTCCTACAATAGATCTGCTCAACACAGAGTTTAAGCCCGGGGACCGAGTGCTGGTCCTGGTGCCAACCGTGGAGTGCAAATTCCTGGCAACCTGGCAGGGGCCATATGAGGTCATTGAACGTGTGGGAGACGTAAACTACAAGGTGAGGCAACCTGATAAAAGAGAGCCTGAGCAGATTTATCATGTTAACCTTTTAAAGAAGTGGCACGCCAGGGAGGCGTTGTTCAGCTGTCTACCCCCCACAGAGACCAAGGAACCAGGGAGAGAAGAGGTCCAGGTGGGTCCAAGCCTGTCCCCACATCAATGGCAGATGGCCCTGGAGTTGGTGGATCGCAACCGAGATGTCTTCTCCTCCCTACCTGGGCACACGGAGGTGGTCCAACACGAGATCCGCACCATGCCTGGCAAAACGGTAAACCAGCGCCCTTACCGCGTGCCGGAGGCTCGTAAAGTGGTGATTCAGGAGGAGGTAAGGAAGATGCTGGAGCTGGGGGTGATCAAAGAGTCCCAAAGTGCCTGGGAAAGTCCCATTGTACTGGTTCCCAAACCAGACGGGTCGGTACGATTTTGTAATGACTATCGGAAATTAAATGAAGTGTCTGAGTTTTATGCATACCCCATGCCTCGTGTTGATGACTTAATAGACTCCTTGGGGCATGCTCGCTTCCTAACCACCCTTGACCTCACCAAAGGCTACTGGCAGGTGCCCCTGACCCCGGCGTCGAAGGAGAAGACTGCCTTTGCCACACCAGGGGGGCTCTACCAGTATACCCGGCTCCCGTTTGGTCTCCACGGAGCGCCTGCCACGTTCCAGCGCTTGATGGATCGGGTCCTCGCACCCCACAAGAGGTACGCAGCAGCATATTTGGACGATGTGGTCATACAAAGTCCCGATTGGGCCAGCCACTTACCCCGAGTACAGGCTGTGATTGATTCACTCGGGGAAGCAGGGCTCACGGCAAGAAGTGTAGACTGGCCTTCAGCGAGACGAACTACCTGGGGTACACCATTGGGCGGGGGTTGGTCAAGCCTCAGGAAGCCAAGTTGTGGGCCATACAGGACTGGCCACGGCCCATCACTAAAAAACAGGTGGTCGTTTTTGGGCCTAGCCGGCTACTACAGACGTTTTATTACGGATTTTGCTACCATTGCTGCACCTCTAACAGAGCTGACAACCAAACGCCACTCACAAATGGTGAGGTGGAATCCCGAGGCGGAGGCAGCCTTTGTCGACCTGAAGCAAGTCCTGTGTTCCAGTCCGATCCTGGTGGTGCCGGACTTCAAGAAGGACTTCATTGTCGAGGCGGATGCTTCGGAGGTGGGTCTGGGTGCTGTACTCGCCCAGGCACATGACGGTGAGGAACATCCCTTTCTCTACCTCAGCCTGAAGCTACTTCCAAGGGAGAAGAACTATTCCACTGTGGAAAAGGAATGCCTCGCTGTAACCTGGGCCCTGGAATCCCTGCGGTTCTACCTCCTAGGACGACGGTTTACGGTGGTGTCTGATCATGCCCCTCTACAGTGGATGGCCAGGAACCGGGAGACTAACAGTAGGGTTACCAGATGGTTTTTGAGCTTGCAAGCGTTTAACTTTTCTGTTGTTCACAGGGCTGGCAAGCGCCACGGCAATGCGGATGCCCTTTCCCGGCGCGACGTCTTCTTCGCCTCCTTCACCCCGGCGAGGACGTCGGTCTCGAGGGGGGGGGATGTGTGATGTCACGAGAGGCTGCGTTCTGGAGGGGCGCTACATTCCCCTGAGATGGCTGCAGTCACGGACAGCTTTGGCTCCATCTGCTGGTGGAGTTGGAAACTCCACCCCTCAAACACACGATATCCCAACACACCTGAGACCGATCAGGGCCTGATGAGCTGAAGGGCTTTTTAAGGTCCAGAGACACAGTTGGTGTCAGAGTGGGGTTTGCGAGACAAGCTCCAAGTTGTGCTCTCAGAGGACCTACAGACTGTCGAAGTGGCACTTTCACGTGAAGTACTGGAAGACTGGAATACTTACCTGAAGACTGGAATACTTACCGCCGGATTGGCCACGGGCTGTGGCGCTGACTAAAGTAAGGCTGAAGACCGCTTTCCAAAGAAGATATTTACCTGAGGGAATGGGACTATGATTTCACGTTTGAAGAGACATTGTTTAAGTTTTGACTGTTGAAAGATCAACCGTATCCTTAGTTACCCTTTTGAACTTGGCATACCTTTTTGTTAATTCCCAAGAACTTTATTAAAAACCTTCCTTGTATTATACCATTGTGTCCTTGCACTGCTGAACTGTCCCGCTGAGAGCCGTGTAGCCTCATGATATCACAATAGTTATGTTTTTAAACCTTTTCAAAACCTTACTTTCTATTGACGCTTACAATATTTTATGTCTCCTTATGTATAAGAAGTTTCACAGTCTGGAATCAAAATGACATATATACTGTATAAGGCTTCTCCATTTACCATCCCATGCTTACATATTGGCAAAATAAATACCTGTGACAAGCTGAAGAATTCATCACACAGCCAAGGGTGGCGCGGCAGCTTCACAGTTCGGAAGCTGGTTCTGCCCCCACCTGGGCCCCTGACTGAAAAAGCTGGTATTGACAGAGACGGTGATTTGGTGACCTTGGGTGGGTGGATGCATTTGCTCTTTCAGTGAAGACCTTGGTGTTATGTTTTCCTCTGTAAAATCGCATGCGAGAGCTGAATTGGCAACAGTAGTGCTCTCACCCTAAAGGCCTGCTGTGCCATCGGCTCCGTAGATAAGTGCTTTGTTGTTTTTAGACGCGATAAGGCTGCCTGAGCTGACACGCAGGACACACAGAGGTTAATGTGTGACATGAGAGTGACTGAGCTGGAGTCATCAGCTTCACTCTGCCCCCACCGCACCCCCTGCGTCCTGGATCGCCCCGCCACTTAATGGGGGTACTGACGGAGCTTTGAGAACTGTGGGGGTCGGGGAGAGTGACCGTGTTGGGAAGAGATGGCGGCACAGGGGCTAGGTATTTAGCCGGCCGCTGGGTCACCGTGATAGATGAGGCAGGAGTGACCCCTTCACCCAGCCTGCTGCCATGCACACATCATGCTTCCTCACTACCCCCACTTCCCTCCTTCTCTCCTTCAGACTGCTTCCCTCCCTTTCTTTACTCTATGAATTTGTATGTTTGTCTCTCCACACCTCTTCTTCCATATCTCTCTCATTACCCATCATTTCTCTCTCTCTCTCTCTCTCTCTCTCTCTCTCTCTCTCTCCCTCCCTCCCTCTCCTGTCACAATGTCTGCATTTTCTCCATCTTTCCTGTGTGTGTGTGTGTGTGTGCGTTTCTGTGTTTTCCCTCCCTTCATATGTCTGTCTAGACTACACTAGAACCACCCACGGGCAGCAGTGGCCTCCGGGCAGCCCTGCTCCCCATTAGTAGGACTCTGTGTTCCAGCGCAGCAGAGGCGAAAAATAGCCTGTCTGCTCCGGTCCCTGCGTGTCTGCCCCCACCCCTTCCCCTTCCCCTGCCCCTGCGTGCTCATCAGCACCTGCACTGAGCTGGAGATGCAGACGATGGGTGGAGATAAAAACGGGGAGCACGTACTTCAACTGTAATAAAGATCATAAAGACCAGATGAGGTGTGTGTGTGTGTGTGTGTGCGTGTGCGGTGGGGATGCAGTCGTTTATCATGGAGAGAGTTCTTTTGAAACGGCTGCCTCAGCCAGGAGGGTTTCCTTTCGGCTGCTGTTCCTGCATTCCGGTCAGCCACTGACCTCTTCATCCATCTGCTGCAGGTCATTTCATGAGCTTTCCCCTTGACATCATCAAAGGTGAACGAATAGAGTAGATGCCATTATTTCACAGTCTCCAGTGCACGCCACGCTCTCTGGTGTGGTGAAGAACAAAAACAAATCGAGTCGAATTCCGGACACTTTCACTTTCATCAGGCTCATCTCTTCCCTTCTTCTCTCTTCTTTTTTTCCCCTTTGCTTTGAAAAGCCAACACATCGCTGACCCGACCTGATCTGACCTCCGCAGCGGGAAAGTACTCACAGAAAACGAGGGCTTTGGCTACAACACACAGGTGATGCTCTCTTTGAGACCTCTGAGTGCAGGCAGGTGTTTTTCCTTCAGTTTCCATCACATTTTAAATAAGCAAGACCCACAAGACTGCGCAGCACAATACAGTGCAGGACCTTGGACAGCGCTGCAGGCAATCCAGGCCCTTTCAGCACCTTGAACAGCGACTGTAATATAAAGGTGGTTCTGAGGGGTGGAGAAGGTAGCAGCTGCGGTCTGAACTCACTCACTCTCCTGTGGGTCGGGAGGGCTCGTTAGGCTGGGAACAGGAGAGAGCGCCTCCGGCTCTGGGCACCTGAGCCTTGCCTGGGGGAAGAAGAAGAAACTTGCAGGTGTATGTCTCACAGTTTTGTCTTGTCCAAGGGCAGGATGTCTGCCCTTTATCTGCTACTGAGAGCCACAGACTTACGCTCTGTGTTGGTATGTATGTGTGTGTGTGTGTTTGTGTGTGTGTGCGTGTGTGTGTGTGTGTGTGTGTGTGTTGGTATGTGGGCCATCATAAAAACCATTCCACGCCCTTGTCTTTATTTTAACGATTGCCTGTTTTTCAAAGAGAGATTGTTTTATGACTGATGAGTTTTATTATGGCATATTGCTTCTGCGTCCTATGGCACATCTAGTTTGAGTTCAGTTAGCTGACTCTTGCTTCACACATGCTTTCAGCCTGGGCACAGCAAGCACCAAGACACCGATAGAAATCAGCTATTTGAAGCTCTTTACATTCTGTACAGGTGCCAAGCCACACACAAAGCCTCCAATGGATGAGGCCTATTTGTCACCAATGACAACAGTTCCAAACAGGTCATTCATTTTCATTTCAAGTTCAGTTGTGTTACTCCGAGGATACAGAAAAGGTTTCACTTATTTAATAAATCAAGGTAAATACGTTGGATACGCTGTATAATCAAATTGCATTTATCGATGAGCATGATGGAAGATTTGGAATATTGCATAACTCATATCCAAAAGCACAAAATAGAGAAAGAAAAGAGCATTCACATATATCCTAGTATTCTAAGGACTTTCTAAGCAAATGTACCCTTTTTTGGCTTATACTGCAGCTTTATTGATTGTGTTATTCAGTGTTCCACTGTAAAGTCAGAGTTGATGTATCTATAGACCCTTTCAACAATAAAAACAAAAACAATGCTTGAACGTTCTATTTGGGCCCCAATCTACTTCCTCTACATTAAGATAACATATGGAATGTTAAAAAGGAAGTCTTGTGGGGCCAACTATGATGCTGATAATGGAACTCTCTTGAAAGGGTCCATAATTCAACCAACGAATACCTGACAAAACAACACAATGGTTCCTATGTTTCAACCATGCTTTG
>NC_055966.1:14157236-14164736 GCF_018492685.1 Alosa sapidissima
GCAATAACTTTGCATATTATTAAATATTAACTTTGACTATGAAAAGACAAGAATGTAAACATAATAGATTTGCTTTACAAACAAGAAAAATAATATACTTTAAGAACAATACATAACAGGGACTAAGTTATAAGAAGTAGATGTTATGACCACAGTCCAGATTTTGTAGGCTGGCAAATATAACCTATAAAAACAGTCAGGTGGACAGCAGACAAAGTGATATGATGGTAGGGGCTGAGAGAGACAGGCTTCCAGTCACTCAATGGTCTTCATTATGTGTGATGTTGAAGCGACTGGCCTAAAGTAATTTAGCTCACTGGGATGTGGTTACTTTGTAACTGGGATGAGGCATGATGTCTTCCACAATGCTGGTACCTTCCCCAGTCGGAGGCTCAGGTTCAAGACATGCTGCGGAGGCTCCCCAAGTTCCACAGCACAGGCTTTGAGCAGTCTAGGACACACTCGGTCTGAGAGAGAGAGAGAGAGAGAGAGAGAGAGAGAGAGAGAGAGAGAGACAGAGAGAGAGAGTGTGAGAGGGAGAGAGAGAGAGAGAGAGAGAGAGAGGGAGAGAGAAAGAGGGGGGAGCAGGAGGACATCATTCCACAGATGCCACAGTGGTTGTTCTGAAAGAGCGATCCATAGCCCAGGCAGTGTGACCCAGGCTGAACTGAGCTGATGTTTAGGGAGAGAGACGGGGAGAATCCGCTTTCTCTTGTTCTTGTTCTTGTTCCTGTTCTTGTTCTTTCTCTGCACTGCAGGACAGAGCAACATGGGATCCCCGATAAATGAATGATGAAGCCACGGCATCTCATGGAGAAGCCACGGCATGTATTAACATGGCCCCCTTCCCAAAACTAAACACAAATGTATTTTTTGTTTGTGCTGCGACACGCAGCCATGCAGAATTAACTTCTCTTCTCATTACTGCTTGGCCATCCTCCTCCTCTTCCTAGCACGCTAATGCACATTTGCAGGGGACACATCTAGCACTAATGTTGCCAAGCATTAAATCAATGGAGGACAGATTGTAATGGCCAGAATCTATTATCTGTGGAAGACAAAAAGTCTAAGGCGAAAAAAGTTGCCCCCGCATCACCCTTGCCACCCAGCTTTCACATGGGGAGAGAGAGAGAGAGAGAGTGAGAAAGAAAAAGAGAGAGAGAGATTGAGAGTCACCCTGAGATCAAGCATGTGATGCAGACCACTTGATTAGTCATGTATTAAATGGGCATTATTTAGAGTAATGGTCCATTAGAGTGTAGTGACATGCTCCTTTCTCTCTTGCTCTCTCTCTCTCTCATACACTCCCACTCTCTTTCTCTCTTTCTCTCTCTCCCTGTCTCTCTCTGGACAGAAGCAGAATGATGATGTCAGAACACATCACGATGAGGAGCAATATGTGTGTGTGTGTGTGTGTGTGTGTGTGTGTGTGTGTGTGTGTCTGTATGTGTGTGTTTGTGTGTGTGTGTGTGTGTGTGTGTGTGTGTGTGTGTGTGTGTGTGTGTGTGTGTGTGTGTGTGTGTGTTTGCGACAGCATATATGCCCATTATCAAGAGAGAAAGACAGAAATGAGTATTGTAAAACAGAAATTGGACTTGAAGGGCAAGAATGCTAAAATGTGAACATGTCATGTCATATCAACATTTATTCTACTAAACAAGGCACATTCATTTGGTTCCAAAGGCACAAATCACACTGAGTTAAAAGCTAAGCTGTTGATTTATTAGACTATTATCTAATTAGCTGAAATCCTTAAACGCACATAGCTCGCTGGTAAGAAAATGCAATTGATTTTCTGCAAATGTCTCAATTCATTTTAGCAAGAATGAAATGTGTCAGTTTATTTACTATCATTTATGTCTATTAAGTATATGATAACCATCTGGTAATACTTTACACAAACATCTGTTTTGAGCTCACAACACAAATGCAATAGATTCAGATTAGCGTTAGATTTCATCAGTTACCCTGCCTGCCATTTCATGCTGTGGATAGCTTATATAAGCCTCGTGCTGTGGATAGCCTATTCTGCTCAGTGAAAATATAGCACTCCAATGTTGGCATAGAGATGGGAAAGATATTGCATCTCATCTATGCATGAAAACACGACGCCATGCTTGTAGGAAAGCCACATAGGGGAAAAACTCAGTGAACATCTGTTTTTCATGCTAAAATTCTGGCAGCAAGTGGAGGCTATTTTGGGCCGGATGTTATATGCTGAGTTGTCCTGTCCTGTGCTGTGCTGTCTTCAGGTGAACGCATGGCGATCTCCACTGTGCTCCAGCACTCTGACAGCAAAACTGGCGCCTCTTTCGGATGCTGGGCTGACACTGTGTGCTAATAGGAGACGTGGAGAGACAGGCCTGGCACACACGCTCGCAGCCCCCACGCCAGTCACCTGTGTGGGGGGAGAGGAGTGCAGAGTGGAGGCTGTTGAGCTTCTCTTCTCTGGAGGCCAGACACCCACACCTGTTAAATTAAGGACACTTGCTGACAGGCATGAAATCATGGCTGATTTGGGGGATATATGAGATTAATGGCTATTGACTTCCAAAAACAGACACACACACACTCACACATACATACACTGTTTACACTCCTCTTCTGTCAAACTTTAATAATCTGACACACAAAGTCTTATTCTCAGTGTCCTTGCCATCATCATCCAGCAGTCAGTATTCAAAGCCGCTCCCCAAACAGTCTCACCTCTCTTCCCAACACTCGTTTTAGTTGAGGCATATTGCACTGCTAAAATGAAGTAAATTATACAAGGATCAGTGGGGTGTGTCAGTGGTAGTAGTGGTGACAGTAAACATGTTGCCCCCAGCAATATGGCCACCGCGTAAACGTATGCCTCCTAATAGAACTCAATCCCAATGCGGTATCTAGCTTTCTAATATCTATTGTTATCCACACATTTCATACTGGGGATGGAAGCTGTGAGTGAGCAGTGCATTGGAAGGTAAAGGTGTGCCTGAGTGAAACTCCAGATCAATGAGGAGGACTAGTCATCATTACTAATGGACTCTGATAAGTGTGCACACATTTACCAGATCACTGTGTTCTTCTACGAGGTGGCCATTTACTGCAGGGTTACACCAGGCAGTGATTATATAAAATTGCATGGCAGAAGACAGCCTTTCATACTGAGAAGGATATTTCACTCACATTACCCAGACAGAAGGCAAATTGTATCTGGCACATGAGATACTAACAACTGGCTTTGAAGGTCACAGCGGTTTATATTTACTGTAAACTTGACCTGACCACTCTTTTTTTTTCAAGTCAAAGTCAAAGTCTGCTTTATTGTCAATTTCTTCACATGTCAAGACATCCAAAGAGATCGAAATTACTCCATCTGATGCTCCATAATAACACATACAGGACCATGCCATGGACGGTGTAAATATTTGTTATAAACCAATCACTTCCAGTGACACAAGACCAATATTGTATGATCAGTGCTGATTGTTCTATAATGTGTGACTCTATCATGAGACAAAACCTAACAACAACAGTATGGCAGAATTAAATAGTATAATGTATATGTATGCAATAGTATTGAATTTCCCCTTGGGGATCAATAAAGTATCTATCTATCTATCTATCTATCTATCTATCTAGTATAATGTATTATGACAAGCAAGGTTTCACCATTGTTGCAGACATTAGGGTTACGTGACTAATTTCCCTCATAACCACTGTGACTGCAGAACATAAAACTCTGGATATATAACACAAGAGTCTCCTTAAACATTTAGACTGAACTGCCTTAATGAACATGTAGACTTTTCTGTTAGCAGTAATGAACATCAGTACTCATGAAGGAAAAATTGGAAATTTTTACCTAAATGTAGTCTTGTGAGCATACAGTACATTGGCAATGAAACACACACACACACACACACACACACATACATACACAGAGAGAGAGCGAGAGAGAGAGAGAGAGGGGGGAAAGAGCAGCAGAGAGAAACCCCCCCTCTTTTAATAGCCATAAAGTTCTTCAAAAGAAACTTTCCTTTTCAATTTTACTTGTGCCATTATGTAATACGTCAGTATATCATCGCCAGCGTACAAGATCTCTACTAGCACTGCTGCTACATCAATCACATCTGCTTGGCTTCAGACTTGTCCTGGGTGTGTGTTTAACATATCTCAATATTAATTAAAACACCAAAATATCTGCGGAAGGTCAAGCCTCCGACCACATTTCTTACCCCTGGGAGGTTGTGTGGGCTGGGGGCCTGACAGACAGACATGCTGAGATGAAGCAGAGCTTTTATCATTGGTAGGATGAATCAAGTCCAGACACCGTTCCACCCATTTTAACACCACCATTCTCGCAAAGCTGGTAGTGCTGGTCGGGCAGGATGAATTGGTGAACTATTGCTTTTCATTCATTTCTTTTTTCTTTGTGGGTGTGGGAGTGGATGTAGAGGTGAGGGGTGGGGGTGTGAGGGAAAGATCTAAATGTGTGTGTGTGTGTGTGCGCGCGCGCGCGCGCGCGCGTGTGTGTGTGTGTGTGTGTGTGTGAGTGTGCGTGTGCGGCTGTTCCAAGGAGATAGGCGGGAGAGGCAAGACCTCATCTCGGTACTATCTGTGGCTGTGACACACGAGACCTGGCTAAGCACAGCGCACAAAGCCAGCACAAAGCCAGCGTTCACCTATGGAGGACCGTGTGGAACACTTGCAGAGAAAAACAGAAAGAGGGATGGAGAGAGAGGGAGAGAGAGAACTAGAAAAGGAATTACAAAATATAAAGAGAGCTCAATATATGGAGTAAGGTGTGTGTGTGTGTGTGTGTGTGTGTGTGCCTTATGTTAGTTTCTGTGTATTGCCTGATAAGCTTTAAATGCAGAAAGCTCAGAGTGATTTATTCTGAAGTGAGTGTCAGCTGAGGGTGATAAAGTGACACTTTGGAAGCCTGCCCCAGCTTTTACCTCACTTACACAGGCCAAAGGAATACTGTGTGTGAGTGTGTGTGTGTGTGTGTGTGTGTGTGTGTGTGTGTGTGTGTGTGTGTGTGTGTGTGTATGCATGTGTGTGTGTGTGTCGTGTGTGTGTGTGTGTGTGTGTGTGGGTTTGGAAGCGTGTGTCTTTGGAAGGTGGCAGCTTGCTCTGGGTTTGCCTGAGTAACATAAGCTAAAGGAAGACTGACACTATCAGTAGGACAAACAGAGCCACCTGCATGCTTCCACATGCTTTCAATCTGCACGGTAGAATGCCTGTCATATAAGATTAATTATGAAAAGGTATTGTTATTGAGCAGAGGGATTTGACGGTGAGTACTGAACAGACAGATAGACTGAGAGAAAAAGGGAATGTCATGCTAAAGATGAAAGGAGAACTCTGCTTTCAGACCTCTTTCACTCTCACAAGTTATGACCCGGCTCTTGGGGTGCAACATTAAGTGTGAAGAGACACACCCTAGACTTAACAAAAATATGTTTTATATTTTAAAATGTTTTAAAATCAAGTGTCAAATAGTAAGCAACCGGAGAACATGGCAATCTCCAGCAGCAAGGTAGTAGTGGCAATACAAGGCTCCCCAGACAGGCACACATCTCCTCATGAGAGAACTCTGCACCACCCAAACACATTTGGGCTGCCTCGGCACAGGTCTTCCTAATCCTTTTTTATTTGCTTTGTACAAGCTTGGCTGCGGCCATCTTGAATACAAACACAGGTTTTTTCTATCTTTCACTGCTCTTCTCTGTCCATGACTTCCTCTTCCTGTATCTCTTCCTCCTTCTCTCCCTGACGTCTTGGCCTCTCTCTCACAGTGTCCCATTACATGTCTTTCTTTAACTAGCTCCATGTCCAAATCCCTTAGTCCCTCCCTCCCACCCTTTCTGTCTGTCTTTTGTTTTTTGTGTGTGTGTGTGTATTTGTGTCTGTGTGTGTGTCTAAAATCCATTAGATATGTATAAATATAACAATCAAAAATAAGTTAAAGGATAAAGAAAAGAGACGCCACTACTACTGTTGCTGCTGCTACAACTACCACTACCACCACTACTACTACTACTACTACTACTACTACTACCACCACCACCACCACCACCACCACCACAACTACTACTACTACTACTACCACCACCACCACCACCACCACCACCACAACTACTACTACTACTACTACCACCACCACCACCACCACCACCACAACAACTACTACTACTACTACCACCACCACCACTACTAGTACTACTAACACCACCACCACTACTACTACTACTACTACTACTACTACTACTACCACCACCACCACAATAACTACTACTACTACTACTACTACTACTACTACAGTCCCACCACCACAACAACTACTACTACTACTACTACTACCACCACTACTGCTACTACTACTACCACAACAACTACTACTACTACTACTACTACTACCACCACTACTGCTACTACTACTACAACAACAACAACTATTACTACTACTACTAATGCTACTACTACTCCTACTACTACTACTACTACAACTACTACTACTATTACTACTCCTATTGCTACTACTACTATTACTACTACTACTACTACCACCACCACCACCACCACTGCTACTACTACTGCTACTACTACTGCTACTACTACTTCTGTTACTGCTACTGCTACTGCTACAACTACTACTACTACTACTAATAACAATAATTATTATTATTATATTAAAGGGACACCAGGCAACGTTTTCGTGTTAATTAATCATCTTCGTAAGTCAGTATATGGTTAAATGACTCATTACGGGGTGAATGAAGGCTCTCTCGCCCGCCCCTACTGCCTGTAGGAAGAATATCCCACTTGCAAGTTCGGTGTATCCTACCCGCCGACGGAAGCAGGATCAGTTTACAGCACAGAGGCAGGCTAACGAAACGCTAGAGATTGTTGCAAACGTGTGTATAATGGCAGAGCCGGCGAAGAAGCAGCAAAAACCCTTGACGGAAGACGCAAAGAAAATGAAAAGCGCTTCAGACAGAGCGAGGGGGAGTTTCGTAGAGAAAAAGCATCAGGCTTGCCTGGTGTCCCTTTAATAGTTGCCTAGAGTCCCTCCACGACCACAGCATTAGCCAGTTCCAACCTATGGTTCCAACCCAAGGCTCCACAATGGAATGTTCGGGGGGAGATGCTACGGTCCCCGAGGCCACCTCACCCCCATGCCTTAGGATACTCTGCATCTGATTGCCTGTCTCTGTGTGCCGGGGTATATCACAGGGTGGGAACAGGAACCTGCTGGATCAGTGGAGCCACCCAGATGCTGCTCTGATCCTACTCTCCATGCCAGTGTAAACAGCTCCTGTACATGCTTCTCGGGCAGCCGTGGCCCACTGGTTAGCACTCTGGACTTGTAACCGGAGGGTTGCCGGTTCGAGCCCCGACCAGTGGGCCGCAGCTGAAGTGCCCTTGAGCAAGGCACCTAACCCCTCACTGCTCCCCGAGCGCCGCCGTTAAAGCAGCTCACTGCGCCGGGATTAGTGTGTGCTTCACCTC
>NC_055966.1:14169736-14182236 GCF_018492685.1 Alosa sapidissima
AGAAAAACATGAAAGTTAATTTGTAAACTCCTCTAGAAGGATCCGATACAGAGTTCTCAGAATGTTTTTATTTCATGCTATTTTTGTGATGTTTTTCTTTTCATTTTTCTTTTCTAAAATCACCCATGTTTAAGTCTCCACATTTCCGACAGCAACACATAGGCCTACCATGTTTCATCCAGCAACAGTCCAAGCGCTATCCTGCTTTCAAGGACACGGCAGCTGATCGCATCGGCACCACAGCACTGCTGAGAAGCCGTCTCCCACTGAGCCCCGACAGCTGAAACCGGGTCAGTGAGGTTGAGTAGGAACAGACCCCGATGCGCTCCTTGGCGCAGCCTCCTCAGACCCCAACGGCTTCCATGAAGCCGTTAAGTGGATTCCCAGCCCCTGCCGCCGTGTTTGTTCACTAGAGTGGGGCTGTGTTGTTCTGGATGCACTCCATGGAGGATACAAATTGCATTATTCACGGGGGGACGCGTCCGTAATGGCGGCCGTGAATGATGGCGGCCATTTGGCTCTTGACAGATAAGGTCATGAGAGGAGCTCCACTCAATTACCAACGGCGCTCGTGTTCGCCCTGGCCAGTGGCTGCGGCCAGCAGCAGACACGAGGCAAAGTGAGGGGCTGCCTCTGGTTGTAGGATGGCCTGCATGACATATTGTGCAGTAGTATTGTGCAGTAGTAGTGTATTGTATTATGGTTTTACTATCACAAACTAATCTCTCCGACAGAAGTTTTAAAAAATGGTCATGTCGATGTGTCTTTACTCTGTGTCTTTAAACTTTACTCCGCAGTTTCCTCCCAAATTGGAGCCAACAGGTAGTGTGGCTTCTCTCTCTCTCCCTCCTCATTGCTCCTCATTGCTCGGTATGTGCGCTGACGGTGGCTCTTCTGTGCCAGCTATGCTCCTATTGATTTATGAAGTGCCTAATCTCTGCTGGCGGGATTGGGGGGGATGCGGCTCATTGCAGAGCAGCGAGAGTCTTGCTTTAATGAAGTCATTTATCTCTGATCTAAAGCTCCACACATCTCCCGCCTGAGTCATGGCCAGAGCACCGGCACACTCCAAGCCAGACAGCCCCCGACGCAGTGGACACGGCTGGGGATGACCCGCTCCTCTCACCAGCGTCATCTCTGGGCTCCACTGGAATCCACTGCCTCGGAACTGGTCAGTGCTACACTCGCAAAGGACACCAACTCCCACAATGCAACAACACTGAAGCAACCTGTGGAATTCATCAAGGCCTGGTCAGTGCTACACATGCAAAGGGCACTTACTCCCACAATAAATGCAACAACCGGTGTGACTGTAGAAACCTGTGGTCATGAATTCACCAAGGCCCCAAACAGGAGGTGATCTGTGTATTCTGGGCTTGTACATTGTGTAGATGAACGTGCCGAGCAATATCTGCAGAGAATAAGCTTGTTGACAGAAAGGTATGAAAAGGATGGAGACCTATTAAAAAGTTGGAGACAATGTATTAATCATGCTGCTCTACAGTAAGTGTATCATGGTGTGCCTGGATGGAAAAGTAATGAATCACAAGTACAAATGCAGATTTTACATTACAGCAATTCACGGTGGGTTTCAGAGGATGATGAGTGCATCGTTCAGCTATAAATACTGCCATGATCAGTCAGTAAACTTATATTCTTTTACATAGTGTGCATAAAAAAACTGCAGGCCTGTTTTCTGAATATAAAAAGAAAAAGCTTTCTATCTCTGGATCGGTGAAGTCTGGAATCTTGGGTAGTGGACACTTAAAGTGTACACTAAAGACCAATTTATAGTCCAGGAGACAAAATATGACTGGTCTGTCTGCTTGGGTGTTGCAGAGCTTGTCACGTACATCAAAACATTTTAAAGGCACACTATGCAGGTTTTTTAGCTTAATATGGAAGTTTTTTCGCTTAATTTACCTTCATGGGTAGGTGGGTTTTCCCGATGGTCGGGGGTGTGTACTTTGGTGTATGCCTTGAAGCATAACCGCAATTTGATTGGCTGGTGCCTTGCGTCGCAACGGAACGGAACCACAATTCACTCCGTCAACGGATGACGTAAGCCCATGTAAAGTGGACGAGATACATCTCCAGGAATGCATTCAATGCAAGCGTGTGTAGGCACCAGAGGTGGGACCAGGTCACTGTTTGGCAAGTCACAAGTAAGTCCCAAGTCTTAGCAGTCAAGTCCAAGTCAAGTCCCAAGTAAAGACAGAGAAGAGCAAGTCGAGTCCAAGTCCAAGTCACATCAAAGCCAAGTCGTGTCCAAGTCCAAGTCCCAATCTTTTTCAAGTCCTGAACAAGTCATCAGGTACTCTTCACTTAATAATGGCATTATTAGACTATCGATCATAATTTTAACACATCAATCTAATCTACAGTATTTTTTTTATAAATACAGATTAAAATATGTTCAATGGTTCTGTCTTGAAATCATTTACGATATATGAATGTGCATACCTGTGAAATATACGCATGAGCATACCTGAGTAATCTGTACGAAATGGATAGCTACAGTACATGACACTTAGCACAGCAGCAAATATATATTGTTTTTCCAAATTGCAGCATCCACTGTAAGGATGAGTAATAATTGTACTGATGGCATTTCACTGCGATAGGCCACAGATTTGCCTGCAAATAATTATTAGACTGTCTGCCAGTGGCAACTCATAAGGGAACCCAAGGTCATGGTTAATGATTACAATAAATGGTGACGAGAAGAATCGTCACATAGGCTACATTAGTAAATTGCTGCGGTTAAATATTTTAAGTTTTTATTAGGGCTGTCAAACGATTAAAAAATAACTAATTAACCTCATATTTTGAAATGAATTAATCTAGATCTAATCTAATTGCGGTTAAAAAGTAGCCTACATTTTCTCCCTAAATACTAAAGCTTCTTATGGCATATTAAATACAGCATAAATCACAAAATTACTGAGTAACCACAAAGGTAAAAATAAAACACTTCTATATTATTTAAATGATAATAATGACACAGTAATTTTGTTTTAAAGTATGTGATGCTGTTTACCTTATTTGTAAATGATGCACTGTCACTTTAAGCCCATTGTGTGCCACTGTCCACACGTTCTCCTAATGATCTTTTTAGCTCCGTTCAAATATAGCCTAGCTATGGCTAGTCCACAAACTCTAACATTGTTTGTGCCACATGTATAGCACAATATTAACAATGATAAGCATGATATTAGGTTGGCACAAACAGCTTTCATTCCTTTGGAAATAAAAGCATGTAATGACATGATGCTTGCTAGACATTTTCTGTTTGCAATTAAAAGTGAATTATGAGCCTGGTAGCCAGTAGCCACCTAGCTAAGTGGAATGCGTTTCAATCGGCATATCATGTGCTTCATGTAAACGAATTATTGAAGACTTCAAGACTCACCAGTTCCATTACACAAAGGCAAAGACAACTTTATATTCTTTTCCATTTTCCCAATCACAGTGAGTGCAGCCTATGTCAAAGCGTACTGAGACGCGTTCTCAATTAAATGGAGTAGGCTAGCATACGTTCAATTTGGATCTTAATGGAGAGGACCCGAAAAGTATCATCTTTATGTAACATGCTGATGGTGCATTTTGATATTGTAAACGTTCTCTAACAAGAGTGCAAACCAGTTTGCAGTAAAGCTACTATTTATTTAATGTTGGTCCTTTCTCTGTCTCTTGGTGCCCTACACACAGTGCATGATGCGTGGTGGTAACAGCAGCACTGATCACTGTGCTCTGCCGTTTGTGTCCACTATGTGTTTTGTTTTTTTCGTCGCGGAAGTGAAAGCATCTTTGGGGTGACTGGTCCACGATCAGGAAATGTATTGTTTGACTCAAGACATGTCAAGTCATTACAAGTCAAAGTGGCAAAGTCCGAGTCAAGTCTCGAGTGAATAGTATTCAAGTCCAAGTCGAGTCGCAAGTCATGCCGAATTTTACCAAGTCGAGTCTGAAGTCATTAAAATCATGACTCGAGTCTGACTCGAGTCCAAGTCATGTGACTCGAGTCCACATGTCTGGTAGGCACCATTACGGCGGTGATCCACTACAGCAGCGGTCCCCAACCACCGGGCCACGGCCCAGTACCGGGCCGTGGGACATTCCTAACCGGGCCGTAGCCTACGACATGAGTTTAAAAAAATGCATGCAAACTAAACTCAATTTAATTCGCAATAATGTCACGTTTTTACATGGCATAGGCCTGTATGCACGCATGTTTGATTGCACGCATGTTTGCATTTTGCAAGGTCTATTTTCTTACGTCTGTCTGTCCCGCCTTCAACACTTTACATATTGCCTTCAGCGCTGCGCAGCCTCAGGTCAGCTCACTTCACTTGATCAGTTCTTGGCGAATGGTAGTGTCACACAAAGTTAGCTAAACTGCTAGAATGAGCAACAAAAAACAAGCATCTTTAGCAGGTCACTGGTCAGAGTGTTCGAGAGCCGCTGCAGAGATTTCTTACAGAAAAAAGTCACAGCTGCACATTTTAGTGATGAGGACTAGGTGCCAAAACTCGCTTACCTGTGTGGCATATTCGGGTTGCTTAATTACCTCAACCTGTCACTCCAGGGGAGAATGACGACTGTCTTTAAACTGGCAGATAAAGTAAACCAAAGCAGAATATCCCGAGATAGCCGTAAAAGCGCTGAAAACGTTGCTACCATTTCCCACCACGTATCTATGCGAGGCCGGGTTTTCTGCAATGACTGCAACTAAGACCAAATTGCGCAATCGACTGGACATTTCAAACACACTGAGGTTGTCACTGTCTTCCATCACCCCCTGATGGAACCTTCTTGTTGCAGGGAAACAAGCACAGGGCTCCCACTGATTATATTCATAATGCACGTTTAGTTCCATTTGTTCCCATAATTTGTGAAGCATGTTCACACTTGATAGATGTAGCTTCAAGTTGTTCAATTTTCATAGTTCATATTGTTCAATTTTCACTTATTCAAGTTCACGTTTTTCACATTTTTAAGAGTTTGTTACCTTCACTGTTAACTGGAGCTAGTTCTTTTCAAGTAATGCATGCACAACACATATGGAACATGGAACCCCCGACCCCCGGTCCGTGAAAAAGAAAATGGGAATCAAACCGGTCCATGGTACATAAAAGGTTGGGGACCCCCGCACTACAGTGTCACTTTTGCTTTCATTCATTTCATATGGAAGCCGTCGAGTGTTATTGACGCCTCTGCAAAGCATTTCAGGAAGGCAGCGAAGCTGTTTGAGTAGCCGCCTCGCGTCAAAAAGATGGGAAATGCCCATCTTTATGAAAATTAATCCATCGAATCGAATCGAATGTGACACGCCTGTCCAATGAAGGCAAAAGGTTGTAGGTTCTTTGTTGTACCACAACAGTGTCTGTGAAACTTTAGTTCCACTTACAAGACAAATCCATGACCATCTATCTTCCACCATCTACCCACATCCTTTTGCTTTCATTGAATAGTTGTGCCACATTCAACGGGGGTGGCGACCAGTGTTGGGAGTAATGCGTTACAAAAGTAATGTAATTACTGTAATATATTGCTGTTTGCAGTAACGTGGTAATGTAAGGCATTACTAAAAAAAAATGGGTAATATTTTACTCGGTACAAACTTCAGTAACGCGCATTACAATGCATTTTAACTCGAAATTAAGTGGTGTTTTTTTTTATATACATATTCGCAAACACCACCGCGAGAGCAACAGAGAAGAAAAAATCGCGCATAATAGTAGAACGTTATCTCCTGATACTAGATGAAGATGACTGTGGCTGCAGCAGACTCGAAGTCGGATTCTATTTGAACATAATAGTTAAGTAAGTGCACTTTGTGTGCGAAACCGAAAGATCTCTCTGTGCCTCGCGAAATAGCACAAGTAATTTAATGAAACATCTAAAGTGGTGCCATGCTAATCTTTTTGATTCTTGTTAAAACACAAACTATGCTCTTAGTAGTGCATGTCAGCTTTGTGCTGTGAACTTGAATTAAAGAGAATAAAGGGATAGAAATGCAGAAAAAGATTGTGGAGCATGGCAATGCCACCGCTCCCACCACGCGCATCATGCGTAGGGCACCAAAGGACAGAGGGGGCACCCAAATATAGCCAATGAAAAGTAGCTTTACTGCAAACGGCGTTTCACTCAATAACGTTTACAATCCACGTAGTACTAGAATGGAATTGGTGGGTCTTCAATAATTCGTTTTCCAAGCATTTCATGAAGCACATGATATGCCGAGTCGACTGAAACGCATTCCATTCAGATAGCTAGGTGGCTACCAGGCACATAATTCACTTTTAATTGCAAAAAGAAATGTGAAGCAATATGTCATTGCACACTTCCATTTCCAAAGCAATGAAGGCTGCTTAAAATAACAACTCAACATTGTGCATATTATTGTTAATATTGTGCTATCAATGTAACTCAAATAAACAAGAGCTGGCAAAAGGGCATTATGAGAACGTAAAGATAAATGTTGTTAAAGTGACAGTGCACCATTTATAAGTAAAACAGCATTTCTTCAGAAATTAATGTTTAAAAACACACAGTAATGGTCTTAAATTATAAGCCTTTTTATTTTACTTTAGGTGTTTGAGTTATCATTTAAATGTCACTCACTCAAAGCCACTCACTTAGGGCACCGAAATGGCCAGCAGGCCACCATCTTGACATTGCTTTATGTAAGCTTTGATTTAGGCTCTCTGTTGATTTTAATGAGAAGGCCTTAAAGTTACAGTATTTCTATCACAATTTACCAGACTTTGACCTTTTGTCGGTTTTTAACAAAATTCTGACTATGATTGTTCCTTGTATTGCATCATGAGCACTGTTCCTATTGCATTCTACTGTTAGCCTTAAGCCTAGCTCAGTCATTATGCTATACCACATCTCCCTCCATTGGAAGAGCAATGAGCTGCATTGAGCGTAATAAACTGCATTTAGAATGCCAAATCCATATTTCTAGATATTTTGGTGAAAGTAACTTAAAAGTAATGCAATAGTAGTGTAATGCCTTACAATTCAGAGACAGTAATATTATAATGTAACAAATTACTTTGAAATGACAGTAATAAGTAATACATTACGATTTTAAAGTAACTTGCCCAACACTGGTGGCGACATGGGCATGATGGGAGACTAAAAGAGACATTTCATACATTTTCATTATGGTAATTCGTAGTCAATATCATTCCACATTTCAATCCCTGAAACGGAACATAGAGTTAGATAAGTGAGCGAAAGCATTTTTGTTTCTGTGCATGCATTGTCTTCTTAGTCCTGCAGCGCCACCGCTAGCTTAGCTTAGCATAGTGAATGGAATCTCTCGTCGCATATGTAGCGGGACCAGGTTACCAATTAGAATTTGAAGTGTCGACTACGCCACCCAGGGGACATAGGTCACCCTTAGGAAAAGATGGATAAATAAACTGGATAGCCTAAACAAAGGATACCAGAACATAAAGCACACAGGTTCGTGCAAGGATGAAGCAGAGACAGGATTCTATGACAATAATAAATATTTTCTTTATTTTTCCTCTCAAAGTCAAGTTACAATACAGTAAAAGCGTGCAAAGCACTCAGATGGAAATGGGGCAGCCACACACACACACTCAGAACTGGTTTGGTTAGAGAAGGCCTACTGGTTCTTTGGGTATAGGAAAACACACATAAACTAGGAGGGAGGGCTTACCGCAGGGAGGCGATCTGGAAGAGGGGTCAAAGAGACCACACGTGAACACGGCACAGCAAGGTGACACTACACTGTACTGACGGTGAGACACACAGATTCCCTACCACCAGGGGCCCAGCCTCCCTGCCGAGAGCCTCCACTCCTGAAACAAAAGAAAAGGGGTAAGACACAGCAAAACCCACACCGGTTATACAGCATATGGCCCAGGCCTCTATGGCCGATAGATGTCCCCTTCCGTCTGATTAGGCGGTTATAAAACATAAGTGGGATTACACAGACAGATACACTCAGCACAGCAAACCAATACACCCTCAATCAGGCACAGCAAGGCACGTTAGAAAGAAAGCACTACAAATACCCAGGCAGACGAAACGGTGTTAGGCGCCACGACATGGGGAGGAACATGCCACCAATGGGGTTTCACAAAAAGGACAAAGAAAATACAGAGACAAAACAAACAAAATGTATGACACACAAAATGAGAAAACTACACAAACCCAAACAAAACTAACCAAATAACCACATGCACACACAACCACATACACATACACATGCACCCCACACCTCACAACGCATGCACACACACACACACACACACACCCAGTCAATCAATGGCACCACACAATCACGCATGCAGACCCTTTACCACGCTGAGGATCTGGGCACGCGGGAAGGACGCAGATCAAAAGGTAGTTGTATTATACTTTTTAAAGAAACACCGGAGCCCTTAATTGGTACACTGAGTGTCGCATCTAGTGATGTCAGTCAGGTGTGACACAATACGGCCACTGTGTCTTAAAGGCACAGACGCCTCAACTCCCATCCACTACACATAGCATGTGAGTAAAAGTGAACCAACAAAAAAAACAAATTACTAATTACTTTACAAATTACTAATACCCTAATTACTTCTTGTGGCCTGCGTATTCACGAGTACAAATGGCAATGCAGATTAAGACGATTTCCTAGGCAGGTACTGACTTTTGAGTGCAGAGACTGTCCGTGCTGTGGCGAGTGAGACAAGGTGGTCATGTGTTCAAAGACTGATAGAAAAGGAAAAACAGAAAGTATGATTGCCTATAGGAAAGAGGCAATGAACGGTTTTGCTGTTACAACATCATGTGAATCAGCTGAGGATAACTTTGCTGAATCCCATTCAAATCCTTCAACAGACATTTGTTAAACAGACAAATCTAAGAGCCCCAGTTAATTTAAAAAACAAATGAAAAAAAAGGCCTGATTTGTCATAAGGGCAAATATGACTGAACACGTTACGTTCTTTATCTCTAGGATTGCATTCAGCACAGTTGTATTCATTACACACGCATGCTGTGTTCTTGTCTGTCCGAGAGGCTGCCTGTGCGATAAAGCCGAAGCTCGGGTAAAACTCCGGGCCGATCTCCGTCGTCGCATATCTTGTAAACCTCTGGCATTGCCGGCTCCCGTCCCTTCTCCTCATGCATAATGCACTAGAGGGGCCTGAACCGCACGGCAGCATGTTCTCCAGATCACCTATAGCCAGAATGATTATGCAGATTAAGCAGGGAAATAAATAAATAATCAAATATTATAAATGGACACCCGGGGCATGGAGGAGCTGGCGTGCATTTATCAGCAGATGGGCTGCTGAGTGAATGTGTGTTTTTTCTTTCTCTCTCTCTCTCTCTTTCTCTCTCCTTTTCTTTTGCTTCTTTCTTGATTAGATTTTCTTTTCTCTCCTTTGCTTTGCTCTCTCTCTCTCTCCCTGTCTCTCCCTCTCTCTCTCTCTCCTCTCTCTCACTCTATCTCATCCTCTCTTTCTCAATATCTCCTTGCCACTGATTTGTGTGGATTAAGAATTCGATGCTGCGGTGGTTTGTGCGTGCACGATCGTTTAGAATGTAATTACTCCCTGTGTGTCGGTCAGTGCAACGAAGGGCAAATGACAGTATTAGCAGAAGCCTGCAATTTGGGCCAGCATGAGATGTGTAGTTTGTGGCCATAGGGTGTGTGTTGTTACTGAGAGGAAAAAAGAGGGAAGATGGCATTAGGAGAGAAGTTAATCCCATCACCGCTGTTGCAATGGTGCACTGGGGAGCTCTGGCCGCCATAGCTGGGTGCATTCGGACGCATCAATATTCTGAGGCACATGACCCCAGGATGGATTATACCAAACCAGATGATATCTCCTTCACAGGGCATAACTCATGGCACCATAGCTTTACAGGGCAGGCCCCAGCATAAATCACAACATGGAGTCTCTCCAGACAGCTACAAAGACTGTCATGCGTTTTGGTGAGCCAATGAATGTGCGAGAGAGAAAGTGGCAAGAAAGAACGTTTTTGAATAGCGAGAGTTGCCACAGATATAGAGTAAATTGGCGAACAATTTCAACTGGCCCTCACATGCATACTTTAACGCAGCAGCACACGCATACCCAAAAAACTTAACAGTGACAAAAGTAGTGCCATAATATCCACAATTTCAACATTATATGCACTCAAGAAAGATTGCAGCATACAGCATGTAGAACAGACAATGCACACAGGCTGGTCTAATTCAATGAAACTAAACACTCTGCTGAAAGTCTCTTTCATTCTTTCAAAAAATACTGCAATCGGGAAGATCGGGAGTTTTCCCGGTCGGCTGGCCGAGGAGTGTGTGTGGTGCAGGCCGGCCCATAGAGCTTTTGTCGCGGTCTTGAGGCGTACGCGGCCATCGACATGGTAGATGCAGTAAGAATTTTCCGCGAAAATCTCCGAGATTTACACTTTAGAGTATGCAGAAGTCCAACCAATATTTATACCACTCGCTCACTGTCTATATGTCATTCATGGTTACCCTGCACACTCATCTCTCCCATGCTGATTTTTGTGTAGGCTAGCCTTATTTGTTTAATCTTAATTCATTTTTGTCTTATTCAGGCGTTACAGAACTTTCATGGTCACAAATAAAAAAAATGACAATTTAATTTGTTTGTTTGTTCTTAAATTAACGCAGGCCTAGGCTAGAATGGAGCAAAGCCTCCTGGGAATGGGGAATGTGTTTCTGACTGGTGCCGTCAGAATTTTCCCGGTGGATTTTAGTGCCCCACTCTGCCCCTGATTACACCTCAGTATGGTATGGTACAGTATGTATGGTAACGCTTAATAATAAGGTGTGTTAACTAACCATTTACAAGGTATTAATAAATGGTTTGTTAGCTATTTACAAGTAGTTTATAAGTCACTCAAAACACATTGTACAACACAAAACATACTGGCTCAGCAGATGCATTTATCCAAAGCCATTTAGGCTATATTGATACCCTATATTGATGTGTTTTGAGTGACTTATAAAATACTTTTGATAGTTGATAGTATTCTATCAATGTTATCTAATGATAGTAAAGAATTAAGCATTCACAATATGATATAAACTACTTGTAAATATCGGACATGTGGTCTTCACTTTCTGAAAGTCCTTCTTGTTTGTTTTTTTTTTTTTTGTTTTTTGCTTATTCCTTTTTTAGGACATCTCTCTCCAACACTGCTGTAATTTATTCTGTTAGCAGCAAGAGGTGAAAGTTGTAGAAAGCCATTATAAATGTAATTTAAGAATGAGGTTTTTGATATTAATAATATAATAGTATGTCACTGAGGATGTTTCCTAAATAAAATGCAGCCCTAGCTCTTGAATGTGTTTGTTTTGTGACTTCAGTGACTAAAGAATGTGTGTGATGTGCCATTCCACTTGATGTTTGGTGGGTGGTAACATTGGGTACCTTTTGAAGTGTGTGTCTTTTTAGTCAAGTCAAGTTTATTTATATAGCGCATTTCACACACAGAGGTCATTCAATGTGCTTTACATAAACAAAAGCAAACAATAATAACAAATAAAAGCATAGAAGGAAAATAGTCAAAGAATAATACATAATAAGGTAAAGATCATAATAAAAAAATAAAACATAAAACACACAAGGTAAAATAATTTAAAAATAAAGAAAAATTAAAAAGACAAAATAAAAAACACAAGATAGAATAATTTAAAGGCAGATTCAGAATTTGTAACTAGGTGCAGTTAGCAGAAGGCATCTGAGAACAGTTCAACAGTTCAAGTTTCAAGTCTAGATTTAAAGCTGGCTAAAGGTTTTAGGGTAGAGGTAGGCAAAAAGAAAATGTGTGTGTGCATGTGTGTTTGTGTGTGTGTGTGTGTATTTGCGTGCGTGTGTGTGTGTGTGTGTGAGAGAGTTGGACTCTGTTCTGAGATAGGGAGAAACAGCAATAATCCCCCTCCCTACCAAGCCCAGTCTGTCCACTCTGTTTGTCTCTGGATGCTTATAGATGTGCTTGTGTGTGTGTGTTTGCTGTGAGTGTGTGTTCGCGTCTGTGCGTATGACCCATTTGCATGCAGATGTGTTTGCCGTTTGCCGTTTCTGCCGCCGTGTATAACCCCTAAGACTCCCTCCATAGGGGGGTTGTTATCTTTAAATACAGGGCGCAGCATGTGGTCCAAACCATCTCAGAATTCAGCCCAAAGACGGAAACCAAACAGGACTGAACTCCTCGCCGTCCTTTGGCTTCTTGAGAATAAAGAGAGTCCCCCCCCAAACCCCTGACTGTGAAATACTGCCATACTTACAGACAGAGACACACACATACACAGACATGCACACACAAAAACACACAATGCCCACTCTAAAGTGTTTGTGAGTGTGTGTGTGTGTGTATGTGGCGTGTATGTGTGTGTGTGTCTGTGTGTGTGTGTATGTGGCATGTGTGTGTGTGTGTGTGTGTGTGTGTGTGTGTGTGTGGTGTGTGTGTGAGTGATGATCAGTGCGTCT